>NW_016017383.1:3254384-3542517 GCF_000320565.1 Sphaerulina musiva SO2202
GTAGTAGTAGTAGTAGTAGTAGTAGTAGTAGTAGTAGAGAGAGAGAGAGAGAGAGAGAGAGAGAGAGAGAGAGAGAGAAATCAAAAGAAATCCCGCTCTCTTCTACTGCTATCAAGGTAGGTAGGCAACCGAACGTATACCAAGGAGGAGCAACCTAACTCAGTGCTCTCGACGCTTTTTACTATAGACTTTTGAAAATTACTTACATCAAGTACTGTATAGTATACATAATCCAAATCAGATCTGACGTTGGAGTTTTGATATTGAGATATATAGATTCAGGAAGCGCGAGGAGAAAAGAACTACCTCATAGGTAATAACAGCTGGTTTTTGTTGGATTTTTGACTTTTAGTTTGAAAGTGTGAGGCGAATATGCGTTAGTTTTTGATTCCGCTATAATCCATCTTTTGATGGTACAGATGCCTGCCTTATATGGTCAATCAGGCTTGAAGCGACTGGGTCGGCGACAAGAGGTGTGACGAAACTGAGAGAGGTGATTGACGGATGGACGGAAAGAGTATACTGTCCAGCGTCGCCAGGCGAGCTAGAGGGCGTTGTGTTCGTAGCTGTAGGCCGTAAGCCGTGAGGCGGCGCAAGACGTGACAGTGAAGATTATTCAGTGTTGCTTCGAAATTGACAAAGGTCTATCGCAGTGGTCCCCGCTCCGCTCAGTCGTTGTTTGAGTGTGATAAGATGCAATTCATGAACAAACGCCAGCGTTTCCGACCTATATCAACATGTTTCACCGCTGGTGCAGTGGTACTAATTGGATTTGTATTGGCAGGAGCTTTCTGACTTCTGCTCTTTCGGCATACCTCGCAGCCTTTCTACGACTTATTCTGGCTCGACTGGAGTTGCTGGTAGGCGAAAAATGCAAGGGCGGCTCCAACGAGAACAACGGCGTACACCCCAGCGCCGAGTCCACCAGAGGCAGTGGAGGACTTGCGAGCATCCGCGACTTGTTGCGCTGCAGTCTTGGGTTGTGGATCGCCCGCCTAAAGGCAACACATCAGCTCAATCATCATCCATTGCGCGTCTCACGAGTATTGGTGTCGGTTATCCAATATTGGTAGGACCCAGCATAGCGTGCGCTCACCTGTCGCTTGAGGGTACCAATCAGTAAGCCATCCAGGATCTCTCGAGCCTCGTCGCTGTGTCCCACGTCTTCAAAGGCCTCGGTGGCATCCTGCCCGCCGACATCAAGCAGGACCTCTTCACCACCTCTGCAATGTCCCACGTCAGCTGACCGCATACGAGTGTCCAGGCACGATGCGATACGTACGGGTGCTCATCTACGAAGCTCGACGTGTTGTATACCTTGTCGTGGATCACCATGTACAGATCCTTCTTCGATGTGTGCTCGCTGACATCGGAGTACGTGAACTCCTTCGACTCGGCCATGGTCGGCAGCGGCGGCGAGGTGCTCGTGTGTGTCTGTGTGGCGGAAGGGTGCCTGTGTGCTGTGGGATCGGAATGTGTCGACAGCGGGAGGAGGAGGAGGATAGCAGAGGGAGGCAGCACAGGTGTCAATTGGAGTTCAGAGACGGCGAGACAAGAGTGTACGGAGGTAGCGGGGAGAGGATGTTGTTCGTACACCTATGATAATAATCATAATAATAATAATTACTAGAGTGGGTGTGGATCCACCGTGGACGTCCACCGCAGCTCTGTGTACAGTGCATAAACTTATGCATATACTGGGCACGCAGGCAAGCAGACAAACGGCCACGAATTCAGGCAGCTCGGATTTGTCCCGTTCCACATTTTGCTGTCTGGGACCACTTGCCAAGGCGTCCGATCGGTCGTTGGCTCCTTGATATATCAGCATACCCTTCTCCATCAATCGAGTGTGCGCCCACTCTCCCTCTCTCCCTACGCGGTTGGCGGTACGGCAGCTTGGGCAAGTCTTGGAGAGAGACTTTTGGTGGAGGGTGGACGCGGTGGATGTCCACAGTCCACACTATGCATCTGGTGGATGTATCGCGGCCCACCCCCCTAAACTCCCCCAGTCTGGCCTTGGTCAGGGTCACGTTATCTCGCTGGACTCCGATTGGGTCGTTCCGGGTGCCAAATCTTGCCTTTCGGAACTGGACATACCGTACTGTTACTACTGTAGTTGCCGTATCCCAGCTCCGATGCCCCCCTCCTCCTCTTCCTCTTCCTCCTCCTCCTGTACTGTGCCTGTACCTGACTCTTCCTCCGCCTCCACCTCACCCTCCTCCGCCTCCCTCTCGGACTTTATCTCTGTCTCGGACTCCGCTGCCTGCCTACCTCCTGAGGTACATACAAACTGAACGGAAGTTGAAAAAACATCGCAGCGCACGCCGCTGACATCATGGTAGGTTGCAATTGATCGTGTCATTTGCTTTGGAGCCTCACGCTGCTTCCATCGAGTGGGCGGGCTTTAGATATACTAATAACCAAAGAATCTCTTTTCACTCCCATTCCCACCGCGCCGTCGCTTCTTCATGCCATCATAACTCCGTACCCTCTATAGCCCGCGCACGCTGCCGTCAGGGCTCCCCCAGCGTTCTGTCGTGGTCCCCCGATCGCATCATGTATCTTCTCTGCACTTTGTTCGTCTAGCAAAAGGACGGTGAATGCCCGAAGCTTATGGGCCGGGCCACACTCCCACCCCACCCCATCGCCGCTCTCGTCCACGCATCAGTAGCCGGCCGAGTGTTCTGTCGTGGTTTGCGTCAAGTCAAGTGGTCTGCCGCGATGATATATATCCTGGCCCTATCTGACTCGTTGCCATTGACTCGTCAGATTCCTTTTCAACCTTTGTTCTTGCGTTCCTCTGCTCGAGCAAGCCGAGCTGCCTTAACCAATGGTGCCAGGGTTGCGAGAGGCTCAGCTGTCTGGATGAAAGCGTGCTACACACTTGTCAGTATTCATCATCATCATCATCATCACCATTCTCCTCCTTCCAAAATGATTCGCTCTCAACGTACCTTCAAAAGATCATGGGCCGATGCTCTCTTCTCCGGATCGACCTTGAGCGCAAATTGCAAAAAGTCTCGGAAGACTGGCGTGAGATTATGCTCCTCTTTGATCGTGGGCGTACCGTTAGTCGCGATGAGATACAGAGCACGGAGTGGGGATTCCGTGAGGTATGGCGGCTCTCCTTCGATCATCTCAATGGCCATGATGCCAAGTGACCAAATGTCAATCTTTCGACCGTACTCCTTCCTCGTGACCACTTCCGGTGCCATCCAATACGGTGTCCCAACCATGGTGGTACGCTTCATATGCGACTCATTAATCTGGGCGCAGAATCCAAAATCCGTCAGCTTGATGCTGCCTTCCAACGACAGCAGGATATTGTCAGACTTGATGTCGCGATGGATGACGCCCTTGGAATGCAGAAACTGCAGGCCATGAAGTGTCTCTCGGCAGACTGCCGAGATCTGGCCCTCGGACATCATGTTAAATGTCACCACATCAGTCAGACTGCCACCTTCCATGTACTCCATGACCACCCACAAGTCACCTTTGACGAGGAAGCTGTCCATGAAATTGACCACGTTCTTATGCTTGCTGTCCTTCATGACCAGGATTTCGTTGATGATCAGATCCTTCTTGGGCTGCTGCTCCAGGTTCATCTGCTTGATGGCCACACACTTATTCGTCCCGACTTCAAAGGCTGTGTACACACCACCAGAAGCTCCCTGGCCGATTTTGATGAGATTGCGGTATTTTTTAGTAGGATCGGCCGCATTACAGATATGCTGGAGCTTATTAAGGACTTCCGCATTAGTGATTGATTGGCGAGGACGCTGTCGAGGTCTAGGTGCAGGGCCGACCCTGGGATCGACAGCCGCAGGATGTGGTACTTGGCGTGTATCGGATGAGGCAGGTGCTATCTGCTGCTGCTGCTGTTGTTCATGGTGCGAGGCGTTGTTGGATGGGTGTCGTTGCGATTGTGAACGCTCTAGCGACGCCTGCTTGAGTGCTTGCTGGGCTGCTTTCATGGCCTGCTCTTGCTGTTGCTGATACTGGTGCGGAGAAGATATAGGAGACTGCTGCTGTTGCTGGGACTGGTACGTTGGTCCTGTGTTGGCACGACTCCTGTTCTGCATGGGCTGGGTATTTGATGAGATGTCTGTTACAGTAGGTGGCGCGTATCTGACAGCTGGCAATCCATCTTCAGTGCGAGGCTGATCTCTTTGCGAACCTGGCACTGGCGGTGCTGGTCGTTGTGGAATCATATTGGATGATTGGCTTCCGGGTGGTCTAGGTGCAGGCCGCAAGGGCAGCATGTTGCCATTCATTTGAGGACTGATGGGTGAGCTCATGCCATAGCCTTGACTTGATCCTCGCGGTACGGGTGGCGGCGCTCTGGGGTTCTCGAAGCTCTCGCCTTCGTTCTTGGGAAACCGTGGACTTGCAGGCGGACTCAACACATACCCTCCTGGACTCAGAGCAGACTGATAGCCCTGCGGGCTTTCCGATGGTTTCGCATGATCAAATTTGTGATACGTCCAGTCATCACTACCATTGTCATTGTTCTCATTGAAGAACGTGACAACATCGATGATTGCCTGTGGATTCTTCTTCTGCTCCTGTTCGGTGATGCCGTTGGCTTGTAGAGTCCTCTGCCACTCCTTGGGAAGTCCCTACATTCTCAATTAGTAGCCGTCGTGTCAACGCCCTGTCCTAAACAAGCCCTTTTTGCGCTCAGGCCTACCGTGAATTCTCCAGTCTCTTGATCATAGCCCACGTGCGTGACGTGCACGGGGTTCTCAGGTGCTGATATGGTAGGCTTTCGTGGCGCACCGACCAGGCTTGACATCAGGCTTGAAAAGCCGCTCTTCTTTTTCAGCACTTTGCTCTCCTTCGTCTCGTCGCTGTACCTCTGGCGCGAATTGATGCCATTTGGCGACGTGAGCCCGTCCATGCCTGCCTCGCCCAGTATCTGCGACAAACGCACTGCGGGATTGGCAGCCTCCGAGCTGTGGTTTCCAGTGGTCTGATCTGTTTGCGATAGCGTTGCAGCAGACGACGGTTCCGACGGCTGCTGAAGCTGCGCTCGTGCTGCGCCCGGCGCGTCTGCGTAATTCGCCGGCGTCGATTGCTGCGCAGCAGTGTTATTGGCGTCGTTGGCGTCGTTGGCGTAGATGGCGTTTATGGCCAATAGCGTGTCTGCATCGAAGTTGTCGCCGAAAAGCTCACGTGAAGTGCGCTGCGTTACTGAGAGCGGGCGGTTGCCAGCAGCTGCTCGAAAAACAGGTTCCGTTCCAGCGTCAGTGGAGCGGCCAGGATGCTGGTGGCGGACTTTGGACAACGAGCGCCGCTGCTGCTGCTGGTGGGAGTGGTGATGAGGGTGGTGGTGGTGGGTGCGCTGGGAACGCGCGCGACGAGGGTGCTCGTCTGGCGGTGCATGCGGCGGGTGCAGTCGTTCGCGAGCAGCGGAGCTGTTCTTGCGCGGTTCGGGGGGCGGCGGCGACGACGACGACGACGACGCCGAAGCGAGGTACGGGTGCGGGTGCGGATGGGCTGCTGCTGATGAGGATGGAGTAGGCGTAGCAGCACTAGGCTTAGCAGTGGGGGACTTCTTGTTGGGCTTGGGTGGAGGAGGTTTCTTCAGCCGGCGACGGTCTGTAGTCATGTCTTTCAGAAAGTCGTCTGAGAACAATGCAATAATACGAAATGGAGAGTGGAGAGAGTCCCTGGGACAAACGCTTTCAACGCACGCGGGCCACCCAGAAACGAATCTGGACAGCAGCGACAGGGTACCACAGTGTTACAGAGCGACGCAGTGCAGAGCGGGTGGCGCTGAATGGTCTACTGTATAAGGTAATACCTGCCTACCTAAGCTACCTAATGGATTCGATGGGGTGACGGGGGTTTTGAATAAGGTGGATCAATCGTCGCCCAATTCCCTTTATCAATTATTGATTCACCACCTACTGTACCTGTACCTACATGTAGGAGGTACTGCCCGATTGCACTCACACGGCTTTGACTGCCCCCCACCTTACCTTGCCTTACCACACCACAGTACAGTAGGGACAAGCCTAGGTAAGGTGGAGGTAGGTATTGACACCCGACTTGACACGGAGGCCTGCTGCCTACCTTACATAGCTAAGGCGCAGTAGGATACTACCTTATTACCCTCTTATACCAAACCCTAAGGAAGTACTTACTACCTTACTAGGTACATGTACCTAGGAAGCTGACTACGGCTTGCTGTCGGCTCTGTAATCTGTGCTGGCCTCGTTGCCGGTATGTCCCTCCCCTCTGGGCTGTGTTGCTTCGTTCTGGCCACGGTAAGCGATCGCCTCTACAGTATAGGTACATGTATGTAAATACCTGGCTCGATGTCTGTCGTACGGAGCGGAGCGATGAAGCAATTCTCTAGACTCTCGTATTGCTCAATGCTCTACATTTTAATACAAGACAGTACCTTAGTACTCTGGATGCGGGATCATTGTACCCGCCCAATCACCCTGTACCTGACGGGACGTGTGGGACGGAAGTGGAGGATGAAAGTGCCAAGGCGCCCTCCAAACAAAAACAAGCGCCGGCCGTTTCCCTGCTTCTCGTGTCGAGAGCGGACCATCCCTGCTAGTGTGACGGACTTGTGCTCACTCTTGCTGGACCTGCTCAGCACATCCTGGCCACCACCTTCACCTCCTGCTCCCGTCGACGTGGCTCATCAACCCGCTCATCACAGCCTCAGACACTATCGTACCAGGTACATGTATACTACCTGTACCTACCTACCTGACCTACCTACGGTACGGTCCTGACTACTCACACGCTCATCACAGCTCGTCGGGGCCCAGAACTCGACCGTTTCCTGTTTGCGCAAAATGATTATAATGTGGCGCTCGCGACCAGTCTACCTGATACACATACAGCCCTCTCACATCCACGCCCGGGCATGCTTGCTCTCTGTCCATGAGCGCATATCCCAATCTCTCTTTGCTGGTCCACAACCATCCCTCATCCCCCATCCTGTGATCCCTCGCGCCTTGCGTCTTGCGTCTTTTTGCGCTCGTGCGACGACCGATCTGGAGGCTGGACCTTGGCCCGCCTCACAAGCGACTCCAAATCATCTCCACTCCACCTCACGGGTCACATGTGCTTCCAATGCCCAGTCTCCAGTGCCGCCAGCCGGTGAATGTGATGTTGCAAGAAATGCTCCCAGTAGCACCACGCCCGCTCTTGCTTGCTGTGTGCCGTCTCAGCTGCACCACCAAACGCCTGCATTCCTACCCTAAGACGTACCTACCTACCTTACCTACTTCCTCTCAACGAGCCTGCCCACAACTCTCTCATGGAAGAAATGAACGGCTTGCCTATCTGGGCCACATACAGATAACACTCGATAAGCATGCATCATTGTTTGCGCTACCTCCCATTACGACACTCGCAACCTGGGTATCTGATATGTCACATTAACGGGCCTACGTTTCTCGCTACCTGTAAAAATCGCCTGGGTCTGATATTCGCAAAAGAAAGGTGAATATGTTCTCGGATTGGGCTGACAGGACGCAACACTGACAGACCACAGACGACTTCACACAGCTGAACGAGAAGTTCATCAAGGCGCGCAGGGATTACGAAGCACTCCTTGAATCATCCATGTCCCAACCTCCATATCATCAGCAGTATCCCGTTCGATCCAGACTGCCAGCACAATTTCAGCATCCGCAAAACTATGGCCCACCACAAGGCTACCAGCAGCACCCGCATATCGCTGCACAGGGACCGCCACCAGCAGAACACTCTCAGCCGCCGACACAGGCATTTTCACAAAGCCAGCAGCACCTTCCACCACAGCAAGATCCGCAGCGCTACTACTCTCCCGCCCCCGCAGAGCAAGTATCTGCACAACAGCCAGGATTCTCCAGTCCTTATCCACAGCAGAATGGGCCAACTTCATCGAACGCAGCAGCCAACGGACCGGCGCCTTTCCACTTCCTACCTGGAGGAGTGCCGCCACCAGCTGTCAACGAAGTCAGACGAAAACCCAGCCCCAATGCATCAGCAAGTGGTCCATACCCTCACATTGCCGGTCAAGGCTTCGCTGGACAGATCAGGCCCAACTCCATACATACTTTGAATTCCGGGAACCCTCAAGAGCTTGCCACTGGTGGTTACGAGTCGCCCGTGGACAATCGACGTTCATATCCTACTGCACAGACGGCGCCACCGTCACAACAAGCTCCGGCACAATCCTATGATGCATATCCGCCTCAACATCATCAGCATCATCAACAACAACAACATCATCATCATCATCATCATCATCAGGCATCGCAGCCGCCTCAACTGCAGCACGCGCCCCCACAACATCCCAATGCCAGTAGAGAGGATCTGAGTCGACAGCGGACCCAAAGCTTCGAATCCCCACCGAACATGTACTCAGCGCCTACCGACGGGCAGCTTGCACCGCAGCAGGCACCTCCACAGCCGCAGGTAGCACCGCCGGGCATACCTACCAATTCCAGTATTCCACTTGGACAGGCTCCCTATCAGGCTTATCACCCGCAGCAGTCGCAACCTTTGGGAGGGCCGGGAAATGATGAAGCTCGCAATGAGCTCTATCAGCTTGGGCCGGATCCCAAGCGTTCGTTGATAGAGCTCACCAATCTCCTCTTCTTCACGCTCGCCTCTCCTTCCACCGCCTTCGCCGCCTACACTCAAGAGCGCCAGCAGTTTCTCCACGCTTTTGATCTCTCCAAACACTTCCGCCTCCATTTGTGCATCACGCTCAAGTTCTTCCTTGGTCGGATCCTGCAGCTTCTCAACGTAGTTGAGCGGGAATATGCCCGTTTGCCCACGCAGGCTGCCTTTCCACCAATCCTTGTACACAGACTCTAGCACCGCAATGATGTCGTTCTTGCGGAAGGCAAGTTCTCCCGGCTCCGAGGGAGTGAAATCGTACAGTGCTCTTACTCTGCTCACCGTTGCGGCCGTGGTACCTTGCTGAGTCGCGGGCGACACAGCCTGATCCTGCGCCTGTTGCTGAATATTGCTACTGGAGTGCGTTGTGTCTCCTGCAGGTCCCTTGTCCTTGATGCTCAGGGCCAGCGCCATCTGCAGCTCTTCTTCCTCCTTGCGCCGGTCATCGCCACTGATCTCCTTCTTCACGGGCTTGCTAGGAGGCATCAGGCCGGGTTGCTGCGTTCGCAGTTTCTGGTATGCCTGCTCCATGATGCCCAGCTCTGGCGAGGATCTGAACTCCTCAGACCAGCCACTCATGCGCTCGAGCACCTTCTGCTTCACCTGCGCATGGGTCGTACGGTCTCCAGCTAGTCGTAGCAGTGCATCGGTAAAGGCCTTAGAAGCAAGTTCGCGGTGCAGAGGCGGTCCGCAGTTCTGGGAGAGTGCGTTGGCGAGCTCAAGCGTGTAGAGCTGTACATTGGCATTTCGATGGGCCAGTCGTTTGATCAGCGCTGCAGTTGCCTGTGCAGGGCCTGATGAGTTTGCAGACACGCGATCGCAGACATCGAGGATGTACTCCCAGTTTTCGCTCGTGAGGTTCTCGTCGGTTGCCTTGACTGTGCTTGATTGTGAGCACGTATGATTGGAGGCCGTACTCAAGCACTGCAATACAACGGAGTACTTACCGATGGCATCGTCCATGGGAGAGCTCTGTGCTCGGAACATGATGTCGATGTATCTACTAGCATGCGCGAGCAGTTGCAGCGAAAGCGATTGTGTAAGTGTTTGTGAATGCTCAAAGTGCTGCCTGGTTGGTAGGTAAGGTAGGTACCTACCTAGGTACTTAGGTAAGGTAAGGTAACATGTGCGCCACGAGGCTTAGTTACGCTAGAACTGGCACTAAATCCCGACGCAAAGTATGACGCGGCGGGGGCGATGCTAACATTTTGCACGGAGACCGAAAATGGCGGCGGGCGGGGCCTGCTCATACTGCTGCTATTATACCCCCTACAACGTTGTATGCTCTCCTCGTTCTATGGCCGGTCCAAGATGTCTATGCGGCACTCTGACAATTGAGTACAACGATTTCCCTCGCTCAAATCCTACATGTATCAAGATGCACGAAGTGCTATCTGTAGCAGCCGCTACTTCACCAAGCCATTTGTAGCAGCCGCTACTTCACCAAGCCATTTGTCGTCTGTCCGACCTTGAGTTTCTTCCTGCAGTCTGGACAATACCACTTAGTCCGTCGAGGTGGAAGGTCCGTAAGCTGCACGCAGTCTAGGTGAAACCATTCCTTCTCGCAATCTGCCTCGTTGTCGCACGCAATCATAGTGCCCCAACTTACATCGCCACAGATACAGTAGCGCGGCTCATCCGGATCGATATACTCCTCCGGTGCCTCTACTGCACCAAGGCCAGGCTGATCTGGCGGCACAGCCGAGTCCGTCTTCGTCGTTTGACCTCGCTTTCTATTCGGGGCTGTCTTTCGTTGCGAAATGGTCGCCTTCGCACTGTCATTGTCGTTGTTAGTGATGACGCCAGGTGGAGGACGTTTGCTCCTACGGCCACTTTTAGTTATGGCATCTTTGCTCGTCCCTGTGCTCTTAGGCGAAGTCGGAGTGCTGGCAGATGGTACGCTATTGCTCGGCAAGCTGACGTTACTATTCCTGCGTAGACTTTGCCGTCTATTAGGTGGCTCCTCTGAAACCGCTTTTCCCACTTTGATGGTGATGGTTGGTCTCCTGGTTGCTGGAGGCGTAGCTGCTTGCCGGCTGCGGCTAGATGTGGCAGGCTTAGAGGAGGGTGGAACACCAGCCGGAGCTAGAGGAATCTTGGAAGTCGTAGGGGCACTGCTAGGCCCAGTGAGCTTCAGTCGTTTGACTGGATTCGCTTTGACTTCAGGTGATTTCGGGTTTGCAATTTTTGACGAGCCTACTGCTGGTGTGGCCTCCCTTTTGCGTTTTTTCTGGTTCTCCGGAGATCCCAGCAGGGATTTGCTGCCCTCAGGATGATATTCTACGCCTTGCTCACGCGCTAACTGTGCTTGCAAAGCTTGTTCTTCTAGAAGGCGCTGTTTCTTGAGCTTCTTCGCTTCGTTGAGCCGCATGCCACGATTGATGAGTTCTGCATCGGCATCATCGTCGTCCGCATAAACTTGTGGCCCAAGCATGGCATTGATCTGATCAGTCTCTTCGCCACTGATCATGACCTTGGTTGGGTCGACCTCGTTGTGCTCATCTATGAGACTCGTCCCATTTGCTTCCGCTTGCTGTCTCGCCGCCTCCTTGCCGACAAGACCGCGACCAAGGTTTTTGAGTTCTCGTCTCACCATGGTCTGAGACGGTACCCAGATGGCATTCTTCTTCATGCGCTTCCTCAACTTGGCCATCTCCCACTCCGTCAATTTAATCCATGGCAGCCATTTGCTACCTTTCGCTGCGTCTGCTGGAGGTTCCGTCAGCGCCAGCAGTGCGTTTGAAGTGCTAATCCCAGCGACTGCAGAGTGAGCATTCGTGCCTGGCTGACCTGGCGCGCGAGGCGCCCGAGCTTTCAAGCTCTCGGCTTTTCTATCCCTCTCTTGTTGTTCCCTTCTCTCCTTGTCTGTCCTTGGCGGTTTGGGTGTTCTCGATCTTGGACGTGGCGTGGTCTTCTTAATGTCCTGGTCCATCGGGTCATCTAGCAATGACGGAGACGGTCGAGGCGAGGTCCAATCTGACATCGTCTCAAGGAGCGCATTCGGATCTGGTGGGGGTAAGACTTCCCCGGGTACCATGACCTTCCTGCCTCGTAGCTTGCTCGCCGCCTTGTCCTGCATTCGACGTGACTGCTTTTCTGACTTTCCGTCGTCTACCCTCGAGCTCATGCGTCGTTCACGCTTGAGATTAGGTGAAGTCAGCGCCTGTTGTTCCGGCGTGGGATCACGCGAAGGAGGCTTTGGCTGTGCCTTCAGCTTCTCGTTCACTACATCCAAGCGCTGGGCTTCGCGTTGGCATTCGTGGTCCAATCGCAATGCCTCTTCAACTGACATGCGACAGGCCCCCTCTGCCTCCTCTAGCGCCAGACTGATGTCCTTTCGAAGCTGGACCGGATCGGGCCTGCCATGTTTGATGCTTGGAAGGATGCTGTAGGCAGTGGTGTCGCCGTGGACCGCTCCGATGTTCTTCTCGGCTTTGTTCCTCTGCTCCTGGACCAAGTTCAAAGCGCGGGCGAGGTGCGATGGAAAGTGCTCCGTATATGTGAGGAAATCAGAGAGCGTGGCCTGAATATCGGGGTCTGATGGAGGCTGTCGGCTCAGCGACCGCAGGTCGTCGACCGACGCGTGCGAGAGGGCGGTGGCCATGTTGGTATGATAGCGGTGGTGGCAGTCGTCGCGAGCGTTATCGATGGGCGCGTTGTTCCATTGTCTGCGCAGCTAGTGCTAAGGTACATGTATGTGGCAGATGTATGTAGCACGTTGCAGGACGTCACGGTCGCGGCCCATGGAGATGGTGTCGCAACTGCCTTAGAAAGGAATGGTCGTGCTTGGCGAGCACTATACCTAGGTACCTACAGGTAGCGTTAATATATCCCCTCGGTCCGCTCACCATGCTACAACGATCATCTCTTGCCTACCGCTGACACTGGGGAGTCCCTCCTGGTCGGCGTATCTCATCTCACGCATTCACGCAGAGGCGTATTTAGTACTCGCCAGGAAAGTGCAGCGTGAAGACTCGGAGATACTGTGAGTACATAAGAGACCAGCAGCCACGACCACACCACAGCAATAATTGCCAGAGCACGCACAAACTATGACTATTATGGAGACAGATGAAGCTCCCGACATGCCATCTCCTCATCGGGAGGAGCAGTCTAGCAGCAGTGGATATGCTTCTTATGTTCCACACGATCTCAAGTACAACGCAGACTTCGAAGATGCTGTCATGCGCATCACACTTGCGCCTACTGCCTCGCAAGATGGGATCCGTATCATCCCCGAGAATAGCGCAGAACAGCCCGTCGAAGGGATCTCTGTCCGCGCTCGAGATGTCACGCCACAGAGCCTGCCCGCCATCGCCGAAGCTGACCTGCCACTTCCTCTCGAGGATCCTCGCCGCGTCTTCGCTAGTGCTATACCTGGAATCAAGCTCACTCACCCCGGAGGCTATCTCGAAGGTGGCCCTGGTCTCGACCCTGATATGGATACTTTCCCCGAGGACTTTTTGAGCAACCACCAAGACGTACGAACCACAGCCGAATTGCGCGCCGCGGTGGACAAAAAGATCGAAGAGAATATGTCTGAGTTGAAGGAGCGAATGCGCAAGCGCGATCAGGCAGTGAAGCAGAATGAAGAAGTCGCCAAAAAGCTACAAGAACTGGTACTCCAGCACACTATGGAGCTTAAAGTCCATAAGAAGCTGGCCGACGACAGACGCGCAAGAAGGGAGGCCAAAGATCGGCGGCGCGCTGGTTCTACGCTGGCACCTTGACCGTAGCTTTGCTCTGAACCCCATTGCGGTCGGAAGCGTCGCATCGCACGCATCTTGGGCGAAATACTATCGGGATGAACATGTGGAGTCTCCACGACGGAAATGACGCGAGATGTGCACCTGAGTCGCGCGACGACCGTGGTTGACCTTTCTATATCTGTCATTCGGACTTTATCACCTTGTTTTCATTATATCTGCGTGCTCGATCCCGACGACTACGTCAACCGAGCACGCAGATATAATGACAACAAGCCTTCTTGGCCATTTGCAAAGGTGGCTGCGGACGAGAATTGATACAGCATGTCTTGAGAAATCTCAAGCATGGCCAATAATCCATTGAGCAGCAATTGAAATCCGACTTGTTGCGACCTCTCTTCGCTCGTCTCTTCTCCTTCAAAAGAGCCGCCGCGCTAACGCGACGAGCCACTGCAAGATTTGCATACTTGGCACGTCCTTGTCAAGTCGTCCATCTCACGTTCCACTATGGAAACCTCGCAGCTTGTGGGTCGCTTGCTCCTGTTCACCTAGGTCTGAGACGCCAACTGATGGTGTCAGTGCTGCCAACAACTGCGGAGAGGCTGAAGATCACAGTCGCAAATCTGCAAAGTCCTCTTGCACGGGGGTCTCTACCTTGCTGTTCCTCAGCTGCTATTACTGTCGTCTGCTGAGGTACGGGCATCGTAAGTCGAGGATGGGAAGATGGGAGGATGCGTGAAGAAACGGAGTGTAGTTGAACACAAGGCAGCCATCATGTTCAGGTATAAGTCAACTATAGGACCTTAGCTCTGATTTCTTACCAATATATTCCGAAACATCTGTAGGAGGTAGTGCAATGCAAGTGGTAGAAGTGAACGATCAATTAGTCATGCTCAAGGTGAGCGGGCGCCTGCATTTTTTCTGCTTCACTTCGATAATACATGTAGCTCAAGATTGCTGTGGCGATGTGCGTGGCGAGCTGTCTGCTAGTTTCTCAGGAGATCCACACTATGGAGTTCGTCACTACACAGAGACACAACCCACCTCATGGTACCTGTACTTTTCAGATCAACGAAGCCAGTACAAACAGCGAGATTGTCACAAGTTACTTTGATTGATACCTCAGTTACTAGTACATGTAGGTAGAAAGCAGCTTCGTGGAATTCTCAGTTCAATCTCTGTTTGAAATAATGTAGCTTTTGTCGCATTATAGAGGTAGGAGGTAAAAGGTTGTCGTGGTTGTTGCCTGTTGCCGTGCCCCGCACCTGCCTTGAAAAGTGCCAAGCCCCGCGAAAATGTACGCTAGTGGACACACAAAACTCATCTCTCTCTCTCTCACTCTCTCTTCTTTCGAATTTTGTCGTACATACCAGAAAGCTAGCCTTTCAATCTGTGTAAGCACTCCAACGCAGGCGACAATACGCCTACTTCGTCACGGACACTGATACTCTTTCACAGAACTTCAAACTTGCAAACCTGCAAACCTGCACCTTTCACAACTCTCACCAACCAACACACAACCGCAATCATGGGGTACGTCTCAGCGCCATTGGGCGACGGGTGCCTCGCGTGGACGAAAGAGCAGCGGCTGATTATGGACACAGTAAGGAGAAGACTCACATCAACGTCGTCGTTATCGGCCACGTCGATTCCGGCAAGTCGACAACCACAGGCCGTAAGTTCAAAATTGTGCAAAATTGCGCCCGGCGCATGGCCACGAAGCTCACAATACGACAGACTTGATCTACAAGTGCGGTGGTATCGACAAGCGTACCATCGAGAAGTTCGAGAAGGTTCGTAATCGTCACCACGCAAACTCATTCTCTATCGCACGAATCGTCGCTGTCTACCACCTCTTTCTTCTGGTGCCCCTCCAGATTTGGTGGGGTGCGAGAATTTCGGCGCTTGGGCAGCCATGACTTCATTGGCGATGACTCTTAATCCTATCGCCACACGCTTTGGGCGCACCCGATAGCAGCGAAGCACATCACGCCATATCAAAATCTTTTCCCTCAACGACTGCATCGCTGACAATCATGTCTTACAGGAAGCTGCCGAACTCGGCAAGGGTTCCTTCAAGTACGCCTGGGTGCTCGACAAGCTGAAGGCCGAGCGTGAGCGTGGTATCACGATCGATATCGCCCTCTGGAAGTTCGAGACTCCCAAGTACTATGGTTAGTTCGCATTCTGCTCCTCATCGTAGTGTCTTGGCTAACATTTTGAACAGTCACCGTCATTGACGCCCCAGGTCACCGTGATTTCATCAAGAACATGATCACTGGTACTTCGCAGGCCGATTGCGCCATTCTCATCATCGCTGCCGGCACTGGTGAGTTCGAGGCCGGTATCTCCAAGGATGGTCAGACCCGTGAGCACGCTCTGCTCGCCTACACTCTTGGTGTCAAGCAACTCATCGTCGCCATCAACAAGATGGACACCACCAAGTGGAGCGAGGACCGCTTCAACGAGATCATCAAGGAGACCTCCTCTTTCATCAAGAAGGTCGGCTACAACCCAAAGACTGTCCCATTCGTGCCAATCTCTGGTTTCAACGGTGACAACATGATCGACAACTCCACCAACTGCCCATGGTACAAGGGCTGGGAGAAGGAGACCAAGACCAAGTCCACTGGCAAGACCCTCCTTGAGGCCATCGATGCTATTGACGAGCCAGCTCGTCCAACTGACAAGCCTCTCCGTCTTCCTCTTCAGGATGTCTACAAGATTGGTGGTATTGGCACGGTGCCAGTCGGTCGTGTCGAGACCGGAGTCATCAAGCCCGGTATGGTCGTCACCTTCGCCCCGGCTGGTGTCACCACTGAAGTCAAGTCTGTGGAGATGCACCACGAGCAGCTCCAGGAGGGTCTGCCAGGTGACAACGTTGGTTTCAACGTCAAGAACGTTTCCGTCAAGGAGATTCGCCGTGGAAACGTTGCTGGTGACTCCAAGAGCGACCCACCAAAGGGTTGTGACTCCTTCAACGCCCAGGTCATTGTCCTCAACCACCCTGGTCAGGTCGGTGCCGGTTACGCTCCAGTCCTCGACTGCCACACCGCCCACATTGCTTGCAAGTTCTCCGAGCTCCTCGAGAAGATCGATCGTCGTTCCGGAAAGTCCATCGAAGACTCTCCTAAGTTCATCAAGTCTGGTGATGCTGCCATCGTCAAGATGGTGCCATCCAAGCCAATGTGTGTCGAGGCCTTCACTGACTACCCACCATTGGGTCGTTTCGCCGTCCGTGACATGCGCCAGACCGTGGCTGTTGTACGTACTCCTTTCCCCTCCGATTCTTTGACATATGCTGACTATCTCTTAGGGTGTTATCAAGTAAGCATCTACTGACCTCATCATCTGTGTTATGTTATATTGACTGTTTGCCCTAGGTCGGTTGTCAAGAGCGACAAGAGCGGTGCTGGCAAGGGTGAGTCCAATGGTATCGTGTTTGTGGGAGAGTCTATGCTAACGAATTCGCAGTTACCAAGTGCGTTGATCCATCACATGTACTCCGATTTTCCCCTACTGACTATTCCCTACAGAGCAGCACAGAAGGCCAGCAAGAAGTAAACGGCTCCAAGTTGAAAGCTTCACACTCACGACTCGAGGCGGGATAACGACATGCATGGAATGGGCACGAGAGAAGATTGGGTCCTGTCGCTTAATAGGCAACATGAGGACATCCACCCAGATAGCATGAATGAATGAACGGTTCGAAAAGCTCAGACTCGTCGTCGCCTTTCTGTCTCTGATTTCTCGTGACAATTTTCATGTTTAATATTAACTGAACTTGTGCAGCGAGCAGCTCGTCGTGGTGGCTTCATCAATTTCATTTCAGGAACCCGTGGTGAGTGTTGCTGCTCCATCATTAATTAGTACTAAGAAGTGACGCTGCTTGCTTATTTGAACAGCGTGCTATGTTGATTGTTTCGAACCTGGAAGTGAGGAGAGATTCAGGATGAGGATGAAGTAGTGCCTACTATATCATGTCATGTCATTGCTGTTGTAAGTAGGTACATGTAGGCAAGTACACGGTTAGGTAATCAAGCCGCCATTGAAGAGAACAAGACAGTCTGGTAAGATGATTAGGTATGAAATAGATTGAAAGGTCGTGACAGCCTGCTCGCTTGAAAAAGAAAAGGCGTCAGGGACGTTAGCTTGCTATACGATTGTAGGTACTTGGTCTCTGGGACATCTTTTTCAATCACGAGTAAGGTGGCTAGGCTCTGCAAGCTGTGGCGACAGATGATTGTAGGGGGCTCTCTCGGAGTTGTCATCTCATCAGCCTTACTGGGGACTTGGGCCCACGATCGACCGACCGATATGGTCTGTGAACTTGCGAACGGAACTCGTTGGTTGTGTGTGCCCTGGGTACCTTTATAGTACACGTAGTATCGATCATTTGGGCTGCAGTGCTATGGGGTATCAGTCAGTACTCAGGATCGATACTACAGTAGTACTTGTTCTCACTGACGTTATTTTCCTTCCGTGAATGTCGGCATCTGGGTGGTCTTTTACCCAAATCCCTCCTGCCTTTTGTTTTCCGGCGTGGCCCCAAAGGCTTTGAGCATCTCGACGGGCCAGCCTGAAATGTCGTAGAATTCTGCGCTCTGAGAGGGTCTGTGGCGATGTCGTTGAGGAGGGTTTTGCTTGCTTCACACACAGATACAATCGGCAATCTAGAGCAAAGACAGGGTGTGAAGGCAATGAGCAGTTCCGTGGAGCTTCGGTAGCGAGTGGGAGATGTATCTTGGCTGCGATGACTCAGGCTCGTCTCCATCGCAATGAACGGAGGTAGCAGTCCTTGGTCATCGAGTGGGATGGCAAGATACTGTGATGCGTGGCTAATAGTCAATTTCTCCTAGGATGACATTCAATCAGTGCACCGAGGGTTCTACGCGCTCCTCAGACTTCGTCGTGATATTCCAACTTTCATCACCTTGGTTGCTCTTCCAGCCTTTCAGGCTTAGAGTCCGCACGTCTCGCTTCACGATCTCTCGACCCTTCAATAGCGGACTCTGCTTCAATTCTGCATAGGTCTGTGCCTCCGAGGCTATAGTTGCATGTGCTACTTCAGCGGATGCAATTACGTCTCTGACCGCCTGCCACATTCTTCTTCTACTGACACAGCTAGCTCCTCTAGCATCAAGTAGCTTGCGGCCTTGCAGAACACCATTAATCAAGACTTCTTGATGTTGTGGCGTGTACACAGCTGACAGATTACTTGACACAGCGAGATCATTTTTGGGTGGTTTAGAGAAAGCAAATGTCGCCGTAGTGGTCTGCACTTCGAAGGGCGTAAAGCAATATCCATATCGCTGCCAGCTCCCCTGGATTTCGTTCTCGGCTAGCAGATTCATCCTGCCAGTTCGACCAAATGACCTCTCCATCGCAGTGCAGAACACCTGCTTCTCGGGAAGGACCAGAGTGGAGAGATATACATTCCGAGGATGTACCAGAAGAGCCAGCACAGCAGAAAGTAAGCCTGTACACTGCTTGAGTGCCAACTTGTCTGAACAGCTCTTGCTCAAGCACTGCGGCGCATCGGGTCTGGAAGGCTTTCTTCTGACCACGCCCAGCTGATCGAAGTTTCCTCGACCGAGGAGACCATCCACTCCGACGTACTGCTGCTTCTTCCAAGGGGTAGCGTCGGTTTGCTCGGACATGGTGAGCTCCATGGAGGCATCGCCACATGGTGCCTCAGAGCAATACATGTGAATCTTGACATCGTCGTGAAGGGCGAATGGCGGTTCATCTGCTCTCCACTGGCCCCATCTCACCCACTGCCCGTGCTCGCCGCGTCCCCTCTTGGCCAAGTCGACGCATTCGTCGACAAGGAAACGATTGAACGAGCGCAGAGCGAGAATCTCGGCGTGCCAGTCGTGGAGAATGTTGCCTTGAGCGAGATGGAGCTTGGATTGGGGTAGACATTTCATGCCAGTAGCAAGGGCGGCACATGTTACGGTGGCAGCGCTCAACTCTCCTCTGCTGAGCACAATGCCAGCCAACGGGACCCATTCTCGTTGGCCAGCGGGCAGTGTACGTGGCTTGAACTTGGTAGGCAATGCTTCAAATGTCTTGAGAACGCATTCGGCGATCAGGTCCGCTTTGCTCATTCTCGAGCAAGACTCGGAGATGGAGAGAAGATGGGGAGATGAAGATGGAGTGGTGGTATAGAAATGTTGTAACGGAGCCAAGGCATAGAACTATACCTGGTAAGTATACTTTTATAGCGCGCGCGATTAGATAAGGTCCGGAACAAGGTTCACGCTGGCTGCATGGGTGTCGAGCGGGGAGGTGAATTCTTTCGTCGTCTTTGAAGTGAAACTTTTGTACAACATACCTACCTACTACCTACTACCTACTACCTACTACTACTACTACTACTACTACTACTAGGTACCTGAGGCTCGTTCGTGTCAAGGAAAAAGAAGAAGAGCAAAGATGGTGGCCGATCACTACGACGGCAACATTGCCATTGCAGTCATCGGCGGCACTGGTCTGCAGTCTCTGGCGGGCTTCACTCACGTAGCGACTCTCAAGCCCACCACGCCCTGGGGCTCGCCGTCGTCGCCCATTTCGGTCTTGCACCACCCTTCGCCCACCACCGGCAACCCCATCCCCGTCGCCTTTCTCTCGCGCCATGGCCTGCACCACGAACTCGCACCGCACGAGGTCCCCGCCCGCGCCAACATCGCCGCCCTGCGCCACCTCGGCGTGCGCACCATCATCGCCTTCTCCGCCGTGGGAAGTCTGCAGGAAGACATCAAGCCCCGCGACTTTGTGGTGCCCGACCAGGTCATTGACCGCACTAAGGGCATCCGCCCCTTCACCTTCTTCGAGGGCGGCATGGTGGGACACGTGGGCTTCGCGGACCCCTTCGACTCTAAGATCGCCGACATTGTGCGCCGCTGTGGACACTCGTTGGAGGGCGACGGCGTGCGGCTGCACGACCGCGGCACCATCATCTGCATGGAAGGACCACAGTTTTCGACGCGTGCCGAGAGCAACATGTACCGCAGCTGGGGAGGCTCTGTCATCAACATGTCTGTCCTTCCCGAGGCCAAGCTCGCGCGAGAAGCCGAGATCGCCTACCAGATGATCTGCATGAGCACCGACTACGACTGCTGGCACGACGCAGCGGGAGACGTGACGGTGGAGATGGTCATGGGCAACATGAAGGCGAATTCCGAGAATGCGTATCGCTTTGTGGGAGCGGTGCTGAACGAGCTGAGCAAAGAGGAGCATGCTGATATTGTCGCTGCCCCTCATCTGGCTGGCCAAACCAAATTTGCCGGCGCAATGACTGCACCCTCTGGTCGTTCAGCAGACGCTAAGCAGAAGCTCGCATGGCTATTCCCAGGCTACTTTGACTGACTGAGCTGAGAGTAACCCAGATATCCCACTCGATCGAGTCACATGGCCAGAACAGCGACTCTCAACAATCGCCAATCGCCTACATATAGACCACGATACCCTGCCACGGCATCCTCTCTCTCTACATCTCCCGCGCCGTCCTCACGTCTCATCTGGCCATCTTTTCGTGGTGTCTACCAACAGCGTGCTGTTCGACATAGTCTGCCATCGTATCCCAGTCCCGACACTTGTGCTGTATTCCCCAACCATTGACCGCAAACCTCCTGCCATCCGCCTCCGTTCTCGGCCATTCGAGTGTCATATCACCCGCGCACATGATGGCCTGTCGGAGATAGTCAAAGCAGTGTAAGATGTGATCTGCTTGCGGCGCAAGCAAGACATCAAACACTTGCTGCGCATTGGTTCGATTGAAAGAAGCTTGCATCGTGAACATATAAGTTCTCATATGTCTCAGGCAATGCAACTGATGCCACATGGATATATCGTAGACTTGGCCATATCGAGTATCCTTACCCGGTTGCGAGAGGAGGTGTAGTTGGCGAGGATCATCAATGACCACAAAACCATCACCTGGCTGTGACGGATATATATGTTGCAGTCAGTGTCTGCCTGCCCTTCAACAACAACAAACCATCATGCCATGCCATGCTTGGGGAAACACAAAAGACTTACAGGCATCATTTCCCCCCAAGCCGCATCCGATTCAAGAGAAGAAGCCGCAGCGAATCTCTCATCTTTTTCAAACGTGACTTTTGACCAGGGAACTTTTTTTCGTTTTAGAAGAAAAAAACACCATCATCGTCAGTCAGTCCCTCAGTCAATACATTCAAAGGTTGGGCCCCCATCCCCATCTCAGGTATCATGAGCTGACCTGACCCGAGCGGGGGTGTAGGCGAAACGAAAAGAATACAAAAAGAGAATCTCTGCTCGTACGTACCTTCTATCCCTCCTTCTCCCGCCTCCAACAACACCGCAGAAGATCCCGCAGGGGGCCACGGCCACAGAATCACCACAAGGACACAAGTGAATAGCAATACGACTATGATGAAAGTTCTTCTCAGTCTGTGATATGCTGCTGCTGCGTGCCGCCATTCCTCTTTTGATTGTGATTCGCTCTCATTGGTGGTCCTGGTGCTGGCGGTAGTGGTGGTGGCCGGTAACAGATCTTCTTGCTCGATGGATTGATCATCAGAAGATTTCCCATGCTTTGCTTGCTTGGGAAATATCCAGCTGGTGAAGAGGGAGGACATGGCGGTAGAAATCGATTCTTTGTCTTTTTTTTTATTTTTTGTTTCGTTTTCTTTTCGTTGAAGATTTATGTGGTAGCTATCAAGCTAGGTAGGAGAGGAACCGGATATTGCCCGTCTTTCGAGGTTCTTTGTAAGTGAAAAGTCTTAAGTACTGGATTGCGACGTGAGGTAGGTAAGTGTAAGGTAGTTGTACGAAAGAACGTTGTAAAAAGAACCCGAGGAACAAGAAGGAAACATCAAAGGTCCTTTCGCCTATCGTGAGTGTACGAGGTAGGTAACAATCAAGGATGTGCTTGTATGCTTTAAGACACCGAGTGAAACAGATCAGTGACGAAAACGGAAAAACGTTTAATATAGATTCGAAACGACCAGGTTCTCTCTCTCAGCGTGATACTTGTACCACCACCCCGTCTCCACAGCTGCCTTCTATAAACTCCATCGTGCATGATGAATCATAGGCCTGTACTGTCAGTATCGAGTAACTGCACCGAAAAGAAGGTCGATGTCGTGCCCTTGCACACACAAGTGCAGCTGTTCAAGCTGCGTCTTTTTAAGCTGCATGTGCATTATTTCCACCGGCCGTGACGATGAGTTTGGTGGGAGAGAAACTGAAGATGGCGCCTTCTTGGGCTTGGCCTGCTTCCAGTGTCAACGATGATGTCTTTGAGGAAAAAGAAAGCAGTCCATGAAGGCTCACCTCCATCAGGCGAAACATCATCGTAGGGAAATGCGTAACCCAGTCCATCAATATTGGCAGCATGGACAATTCGAGCGTAGTGCTGTAATCATGTTAGCGGAATGCGTGTCAAGTTCAGTCACAACCAGTGCTTTTGTGTATGTACATTAGTGGTGGGATTTTGGTAGTACTGTGCAGGGCTCGTTCCATTCGGCGTTTGGTTGCTGAGCAGCAGTGTACTTCGATTGAACGCTGCTGCCATTCTCGGAATGATCGCGTTGGTCTCGGCATTCCCACCTGTTGCGAAAGGACCGCTGTTATTGCCGAAGATATCTTTGGCATTCGGTTTAGGGAAGAGGCCGCCAGAGCCAAAATCCAGGCTGCCTTGAGATCCAACCTGGCCCTGAACTTCACCCCATGAGGCTTGCGTATCGACTGTAAGCTTGTCGATCTGGTATTTCGCATACACTTGATTGACGTAGTCTGTCCAGTACGTCGCAAACCAGTCTGGGTTCAGGGTAATTCCGGAGTTGGGACTGAGTGCTCGCAAATCTTGTCCGTTGCTTTGCACAATAAGGGAACTCCAGCGTCGACCATCCTTTGCCGTCTGAGCGCGAAGACCTTGACAAACAGTGGCCAACCCATCGGGCCGCATGCCGCTAACATGCTGACTATGTCCCGCAGTGTCCTGCAGCGTCAAGGCCACAGGTATGTTGCTGACAAAGTCAACATAGGAGATATTGACAAACACCTGCGCAGAATTGAATGTGAACTCGCAGAAGCCAAAATTCTTGTTGTAATTCGGATCCGAAGGATTGAACACAGAAGGCTCAACAAGCCCAGGGCCCGGGTTCAACAAGAACGTCAATTTTGAACCTTGGGAAAACCAGATGCGTCCACCAGCAAGGCGAGGAATGGTAGCTGTGACGATGTTGCCCGGGGCTCCCAAAGGAATCGATATGTCTACAGGGATTGGTTGACCGGTGGAGGACGGGCTTGTAGGGTAGTAGGCAGTGTTCGCGTCGGATTGGAGTAAGAAGAGGGCACCGTTTCTGTCAATGGCTTGCCCCGTGATATAAGCATACATGTCTGAGCTGTTTGACTGGTTCTCTAATGCAATCTGAAGTGTGCCAGTCATAGTGGCAGACTGGGGGCTTTGGACGACAGCACGATTGATCGTGTTGGCATGGGTCTGCTTCCGCTGGACAACTTCCTGCTGTTGCTGCTCACTAGGCTGCCATACAGTGAACACATTGTTCGGAATCGCAGCGCCAGCCGGTGGCTCTGAATATGCTGAGGGGGTGTCGGCATTGCCAGCACGCTGTTTCTTGAGGTCGCGCCTCCTGATCAAGCTTCTGACCCTATCCTTGAGCGAACCGAAGGAGCCCATACTGGATATAATAGGCAAAAAATATGAGTGTTTGCGGATATCAATCCGCGAAAAGATCTAGGGCAGTGTAAGAGGGAAACCCCAGTGTTTGCATATCTTACATATACCGCGTAACCTGAAGCCTCTTACGTCGACTCGAACCTGCCCAAAGAGCGTCGAGGGGACCTGCTGAAGATCTCGCCTCCCTCTCCTCCACCTGCTGGTCCGACACCAGGAGCCACTCTGCGACTTTACTCACCGTCATTTTGTAGTGTACTGTTCAAGGGAAAACTAGATGCCGCAGTCAGCAAGCGTGTGTCAGTCCAACCTTGCGGCGCAAAAGCAGTTGAGCGTGACTACCTATGTAGGTAGGTACTGCAAGTCAGCTGCACTGTGCCATTAGTAACAAGCCAATGCTGTATGGAATACTCCAACACCCACAAGCACGATCGGTGGAGGTCAAGCATAGCAGTAATGAGAAGTCAGGTCACCAGGTCTAAAGCTCAGCATATTAAGGTCGAGCTAGCAGTCGCGCCACATCGAATGAATGCGTGGCGTGGCGTGCCGTACCGAGTCAGCAGCGAAGACATAAGCTGCTTCTTAAAGTGATGGCCCATCAGTGACAACGCCTTTGTATCGGCACGAGGTCGATACTGCGGCTCGTGGCTGCGATCGACTCAACATGAGACTTGCTCATCAAGTAGTCGCGATGCTCGCACTCCCCACACTTCCATGGTTGGTGTTCGCATATGTATGTACATCTGACGCGACTTTGATCACGAGCTTGTTCCGGCACAGAGAGTTCCACCTATTACATTCTTGTCTGTACAGGATGCTGCGACAGTGTCATCTCGCTGCCTTTTGAATGAAAGCGTGCTCCAATTTGCCCACTTCTCGCTTGAAGGCTTCGACTTCCTGCCAGCAGTCGAGCGGCCTTTTGTCGTTGTCGCGCAGACATTGCACCAAGCTGTTCTTGGCCTTCTCGACCTCGGCCGGCACCTTGTCCACCTTTTTGCGCTGCTCGAGCCTCTGGCGCAGGTCCATGATTTCTTTGCTGACGCTGTCGTGGGATCTATCCGATTCGCGAGTGGCAGGCTTCGAGTTCTCCTGGCTCCAGTCGTGGTAGAACGGCGAGCTGAGGTGCGCTAACAGACCGGTCGGCTTGCTCAAGGCTTCGGAGTCGGAGGCAGAATCTTGCTGCGGTTCAGTGTTGGTGAGGGCGGTGGTGATGGCGTCGAGCTTCTGTGCCTGCGAGTCGCGAATCCGCTGCAAGTCGGCAGTGATGCGGGTCTGCGTATGTAATTCGTGCTGCTGGGCGCGCGTCGAGTCGGTCTGTGGGTGACGACGAGGGTTGTCAGAACCTAGGCTGCTTGGGACGGTGGTGGCAGCAGCGGCGGCGGCGGCGGTGGTGGTAATGGTACAGGTGGTAGGTGATGGGTGTACATACCTCTGGACTGTTCTGCAGGGAGTTGATCACGGACTGGCTGAGCCTTACGGGAGCATCGCTGGGCGCCGTCAGTCAGGACCGCGACAACGACGGCTCAATGCTGTTCCTGTAGTGATATACGTACGCGTTGAGGGTATGCGCTGGGGAGGAGGAAGAGGCAGCGTTGCCCATGATATGTTCCTATTCCTGTTCTTGTTCCTGTTCTGCTTCTTTTTCTTGATCCTCAGGATTCAGGTACAAGTACTTGCACTGCGCTTGTTCCGAAGCTCCGTCACAATGGAAGCTAGCTTTTGGCTGGCCCTGCTCTCCCGACGAGGCACGTGAGCGGCATGCCCGCATATTCACCACCTTATTACACGCTTGCTGCACTTCCACTGTCACTCCCTCCCATAATGGACTTCCTCCCAGACACTTCTTGCATCCCAAACACATCGCCATGACCACTCCCAGTGTGCACCATGTCTCAGTCCTCCCTGCTCTCCTGGTTGAACCAGCCGGCCGCTGGCAAGAGAGCCTCGCCGCCGTCGCCACCGCCACCAATACCACCGCCGCCGCAGTCGACACCACCACCGCCAGCAGCATCTCCCGAGAGCCTGCCCGCCTCGGATGGTAACTGTGAAGACCGAGGCCACGCAGATCTGGGCTTTGGAAGGCGGCCACTCCCACCCAATGTTGAACTGAGATCATGTACGAAAGACGATCTTCCGCATCTAAAACGCTTGACAAATCTACTGCTCCCCATTCCTTACCCCGACAAGTTCTTCAAGGAAATAATCGATGATCCCGTCACCGCGTCCATCACGCTCTTGGCCTTCTGGCACGATGATCCATCCCTCAGCACCACTACAAAGGGACGTCTGGTAGGAGCTATTCGCTGCAGATTACTGGCGCCCACCTCGTTGTCCAGTGGACTTCATAGCAAAGAGCCAGAAGCTCCGATGCTGTACTTGAGCACTCTTGTGCTGCTCTCCCCTTATCGACAACATGGCATTGCCACTCACCTGCTTCGTACGCTCACACAGCGCGCTGTGCTCGACTACGGAGTGACACGAGTCGGTGCACATGTGTGGGAGGCGAATGCTGACGCTCTCGAATGGTATCGCAAGCGAGGCTTCCAAGAAACCAGACGTGATTCAGGGTACTATCGTCGTCTGAACCCTCAGACCGCAATCATTGTCGAACGCAAAGTTGGTGTCACAGACCTTTTGAGCACATGAACGAGACTTCCGACCATTACCGCGGTGCAGAAATATTCGGTTTCGAAGCTCCTCAACGGACTGCACTTCTCGTCAGTCGCCGCATACTTGCCTGGTTGGCAACCAGGCAACAGTGGGGTACTCTGGGTTAGCTGTAGGTGGTATTGATCATGCTCCAGGATCTCATCCCCGTGAAATGTTATGGTGATCTTTCGCGGTCCATCTACTCGTCAATTGCTTGGGTAAGCACACCAGCTGGCTAGTCTCGGGTACATGCACCCCATTTGCAGCATAATTTTTGTTCATAAAACGTACGCGCCAAGTCCTGCGACGACTAAGGTACCTGACCTACTCTCATCTCTACCTACCTGAGACCTTGGCGCATGTCGTCGAGGGATCCATTCCGTCATCCCTCTTCTAGAAATGAGGAGTGTGGTGTGATACATACAACAAAATTTGCTAGGACGCGAAGCTGCCTATTGGGCATCCAAATCTCCACTGGAGCGTTGCACATTACGAGTACATATTCCTGCTTGTGCTGTCTAACTATGTTGATCGACGCCGATACTGCATATCTCACGCATCATCTTCTGACTGTGTGAATCTGGGAAGTGCTCTCCTTGCTGTCTCAATGGGCGCTGACTTGGAAATGATGGTGCTTCGTAACTTCGTGTTTCAACAGGCTGTCATCAACGATCATACGTAGTATTGCCTCCGGCTAGAGGAACGTTGCGTGCTTCGTCTGCTACCTTCAATATAGCCTCCTCGGCTGCGTGATCGGCTTCCCGACCGTCGGTGACCGTGCCGTGAGTGATGTGTAGTGGTGCGCTTTACGACAATACGCTCGTCGTTGCGGTGGTTGCGATGCACAAGTAGTGCTAGCAGCTGCAGAAAATTTTAGCATACAGTCTCCATGCAACCACAAATAGTGCGATCAAAAAACTTACAAATGTCACGAAAAACGCGATGATGTTGATGATGGCCAGTGCCCAGCTTGCCTTGAGCATCGCACAAGTCTTGTTCACGTTGACGCCAAAGCTTGTGCCACTGCCATCGCGTCCGTAATAGCCGAATGGGCCCAAATTGACATAAACGTCTCCCGAGGTGAAGTTCGAACAGTTGGCGCTGGCAATGCCTCGGAGTTCCACCACGCCCCCGATCAGAGCCCCCACGAATGCAAGATCGACGAGCGCGACAAAGATGGCGTCGTGTCGAGCGCGAAGATAGCTGATCAATGTGAAGAATGCCCAGGCCAGTGCGAGTACTGATACGATGAAGAGGACGAGGATGAAGTTTGGAGTGAGCTGGTTGTTGTCCACGAAGCCATTTACGAACCAACCCAGCATGCCCACGATTGGGACCAAGGTGATGATTTCGAAAATGCGCCAGGAGAGGAAGAGGAAGCCTGAAATCGCCATGGTTCCTGTTCTGGCTGCTGGTGCGAACGAAGCTGGTTGGTGAAAGTGTAGATCGGCCGGAGAAGAGGTGTTGAGGGAGGGAAGCTGGGGGAAATGATCGGTGTTGTTTATCGCATACGATGGTGTGGCGCGAAGTGAGGTTGATGAGGGCGTTGGAAGCAGCCAAGTGAGCTGCAGGCTTGAAGATAATATGCAGACAGGCTGGCAGGTAGGCAGGCTGGCTATGTAGCTGGGCACCTAAAGCTGGCGGGTAAGGGTCGAGAAAGCCGGCAGAAAGTTGAAGCTTGGCACGAAGCTTTCGGGTAGACAGGCTTTGAGGCGACAGGGCTGGTGCCGGTGAATTGATTTATTGGCAGAACCTTGAAGCCAAAAAGGGTAGAACCGAAGAAGGCAACGCACCGCCTCGCTTCCACGTGGGTCGGCCCGCTGGCGATGATGGGAGCGAAAAAAAGTGGCGTGCGAGTGTCCGGCAAGATGGAAAAGCAGAAGCAGGCGCAGAGGAAGAAGCAGAAGAAGAAGATGTCGAGGAGGAGATTTACACCGTTACACTGCGATCATGTGGAAAGGTGTAGACCTAATTAATACATGGAAACGTTATAATCACCGAGAAGAGAGTTTGGAGAGGCTGGGGCTGGCGGGGTGGCGTCCCTAGGGCCTGCTGTCGCATGGGTTCTCTAGCGGCGCGACTCGCCAAGCAGAGCAGAACTCGCTACTGCTTCACTCCCGCCGTCTCTTCACCTTCGTCATCAAGCCTGTTCTATCCAAACGACAACTTAGGTCCTCACTCACAAACGATTCAATACGTCATGTTAGGTGCGGTGCCGTGACAAGATGGATAGTACCTGATACGATTGCCAGCTGTTTTACGTTGACCCTGAGCGCCGCCGGCCTCCATGCATGGACACATCCTCCTGGAGTGGTATTTGCAACCAATGCTGATACCTTTTGCGCATCTCGTGGCGATCGATGCAACGACAGAGATGGACGAGGTGTCCCCTTCGTGACCGTACAAACAGCGCGTACAGAATACCCGCTAGTGCAACTGCTGCTGCACTGATCGTAGCAGGAAATTTCTAGCTTCATCTTAGCACTGCTTGCACATATCGATCCGGGACAGTGTCGCTGGACTCACAAATTGTGATGGACGCGGAAAGACTATGGTCGTTGCGAACGCCAAGAGCTCGAAAATGTTTTGGAGACTGAATTCTTGGCTGGAGAAAGTACCGCGATTCTCCTCTTCGACCTCCTTCACGGTGTCAGTACGCAGACTCGGTGGGATAAGCTCAGTGACAAACCTCTTGCACTATTGTTTGCGCACTCAGATCTTCTCGAGGGACGGACATAGGTCAGCGACTATCTCAATATCTATTGTGGTTTCATGTTCATTGGCTTTTCTTACCATACCCCCACAGACCAATCCTACTCACGACTACAGCAGACACCAGTCCAGCCGCGGTAGCTACTGGGCCAAGATCGGACCAAAGGACCAAAACTGCTGCCATTAAGCAAGCGATTTCCCAGTTCAAAAACCAGATTCCAGCTCGAATTGGTCCTATACGGGACATGATGATTGGAGCGAACCAGGTAGTCGCTAGTTCGAATACAGCAGAAGCGGCACGAAGGACTCCAACCATACCTGACGGAGTCCCAAGAGCTACAAGATAGGTGATCATTTGTCCGCTAAACGAAAGAACCGTAAAGTGGAGCAGAGCGAGAGCTATTGAGGGCAGAGAGGCAGGATGTCGGAAATATGTTTTAGTCTTGGCCATGTAGCTTGTGATCATTGCGTATACGCCAATGCGGCCGGAACGTCGAGCTGGCAGTGTTCTGGGATGTCGTAACGAAGCAACATTGCTATAAACGTGAAAGATCGAATAGTACTCAACTGGCAAGGAAGCGAGTGTCAATACGCCAGTGGCAACAATTGCTGTCCGCGAAGAGTACTCGTCGAGAAATGCGATCGCTAACGGTCCAAGGAGTTTGCAGAACAGGTCTATTCTCCGCATCTGGGAGTTCATTCCTACGCAGACGCTAATCAGACAATGCGCTGTCCAGTTCGTGCACATCAACTCACGGCGAAGTGTCTCTTCATGATTGTGGGCCACTATGATGACCCAATCGCGCTCGATAGATATGGTGTTAAGGACTGAACCCAGCTTTTCGATGCAAGCTAGCATTGACAGCATCGCAAGGCCAACAAAAGACCATTTGCTAGTGCGAAGGTCCTCGGACTCTTCCAAAAGAAAGAGTCCTGCGCAGGATAAGGCAACAGCAAGGCGCTGACTGACTGTACACATTGATCAGAGGGTGTGTCTGGCTCGCAAATCTCGAGGGCTTGCCTATCGAGACTCGGACTACTCGCAGACGATCGACATGGTCGATATACGAGCCGAGGAATGGCGACAATGCAGCGGCGGATGCAGATCTCGCCAGTGCGTAAATGGAAGCCGGAAGCAGAGTCGACGGGAACAGGGCAGCTAGAAAGAGGAAGCTTCCAAACTCGAATACTCTTGAGTTCCACGTGGATAGCGCGTGGGAAGTATACAGCAGTGTTGTGATGTGGCCAAGCGGTGTTGCAGAGGGCTGGCCGTCCACTGTGAATTCGTCGGCCGTCCTGATCTCGTTCTCGCCAAGCAAGCGGTGCTCTGACGTCTCGTCTTGTATCGAGGAGTCCATTTCCATGTCTGCGACAGCGTGGTGGGAATGCATGTTGTTGTTGTCCTTAATTCATCAGATTCACCTAGGTGTGATTTTGCTGTATCGGTACTACATCATGGGTGCCTTGTGATGGGTGTGCCTTACCAGGAGGTACCTCCATACTGTCAATTGAGATCGAGATAAGCGAGCCGCTAGAGCCAGAATACACAAGTTGCTTGGCACTCTCCTTCGCGTCTTCCACCTCCACGTCCGACGTCCCGTCCTTTGACGCCATACACGACCGTCCACGGTCCACCGAACACCTCCCGTCACCCCCATGCTCGCACTGCACTGGCTGCTCAACACAGTCACCGCCGTTCCTCGTCCATCTCCACCTTATCCTTCCCAAAGACTATCCCCGAGCACTGCCATCCTCCTTCAGCATCACGCCCACTGGACATTTCCGCGACTCGCCCGCAGGCGCGAGGGCTGCCATTATGCCTCGATATAAGCGCACCGCCGAGACTGCGCAGCTCGAGAAGGCGCTGGAGCCGACTATTGCGCCAGAGACACAGGCAATGCGCGCGACGCTGCGGAACATGTGGGAGTTTGCCAGCCTGATGCAGTACATTTTCTTGTTTGGACATGTGGTCAAGATCGACGACGACCTCGACATTGAGGTACGCGACACCTTGGAGACTCGACGCTTGTAGCGCCAGTACGTTACAAGAGATGTAAGATGCTGATTATGAATGCGCGCATTTAGGACCTGGAGCACGAGTGCCTGCAGCCCACTCCAAGTGAGAAGCTGGCCCGCATTGGGCTGCAGCTTCTCAAATACGTGTCGTCGCACCGCGGCCTGACGTGAGTGATCTCAAGGGCACACTCTAGTATTTGACGCGTGCCACTAACCACGACCAGGCTCGAAATATTCGACGAATACACGCGCCGCCAGTATCTCGCCAAGGCACCACATCGCAATCCCTTTGGCGATGATGAGGAGCCAACCAAATTCAACGACTTGGACATCTACACTCGTGTGAAAGTGTTGCAGCAACTGAGTGTGTGGACCTTGGGCAATGCGGAGCGTATACGAGGCATGATGCCTCAAGAGGAGGATCATCTCAGCTGGCGCATCGAACCCCTAGGCTGGGACAAGGAAGACCGCTCGTATTATGTGCTGGACGACAATAGACTGTACCGACGCACCGATGAGCCGCCACCGCCGCCAACGCCACAGCCCAAGATCAAGGCCAAGAGTGCCAGCAAATCGAAGAGAAAGACGCCCTCTAGGGGCACACGCGCAAGTAAGCGGAGAAAGCTTGAGGAGAGCGAAGATGAAGAGCTTGAGGAGCAGCCCGAAGCAGATAACACCGCGATCGAAGACACACTGATGACCAACGGCGGCGACGAGACTGCGCCCGAGGACCCGGATAGCGCTGGCTATGGCTTTACAAGGAAAACGTGGGAGTTGGTGGCCGTGACGCTGGAGGAGTACCAGGAATTCATGGCTAGCATCTTCCGATCCCGCGATCCCAACGAAAAGCAGCTTCGTGCAACCATTGAAGAGGACGTTATGCCCATCATCGAGAAGCGAGCAGAAGCGTTACAGGCAAAGCGGATGAAGAAAGTTCGCGAGCTCGAAAATCTCCAGAAGATGGCGACTGCCAAGCGATCTTCAAGATTAGCAGACAAGGCAGACAAGGAAGCCGAGGCGCGGAAAGAGCGTGAAGCGCAAGAGCAGAGACAGCACGAGCTCAAACTGGCGCGCGAGGAGCAGGAGAGACAGAAACGTATCGAGGAAGGCCACGAGTCGAGACGTCTTACACGAGAGCAGCGTGTGCGAGAGCGAGAAGCAAAACGCATCCTGCACGAAGAGGAGTTAGCGAGGCTAGAGGCGGAAGGCGAACGCGCCGGATCACAAGACGTACCAAACGATGATGCTGATGCTGATGCGAAGCGCGCCTCTGGACGCCAGAGACAAACGCAGCGCGAAAAACACAAGAAAGAACTCGAAAAACTTGCCGCAGAGGATGGCAGCTGGTATTTCGACTGCTCAGTATGTGGACAGCACGGCGAGAACATGGATGATGGATCGCACAGTATAGCATGCGACAGGTGCAATGTTTGGCAACACAGCAAGTGTCATGGATACACGCCCAAGCAGGCTGAGCAGGAGACGTTCACCTTCATCTGCGGGACGTGCAAGCGGAAAGAAGCGGATGCTCAGAAGCCCAAGATTCCACCGCTGAAGCTGCACAATCGATCGAGTGATACTCCCGAAACTCAGAAGAGTGGCAGCCGCCCAGTCACAGCGAATGGGCAGCATATGCAGCAGCTGTACACTTCGTACTATCCAGGTACTGGACCACAAAATACAGCTGACTACCAAAAGTCGCCTCCTGCGCAGATGCAGACCCAGATACAAGAGACTGCGGGATATAGGTATCCGCCAGTCAGCAATTTTGCACCACGATCTGTGCAAGTACCGCAGAGCAACGGCCAGCCGAATGGCCCACGTTCCCAAGCTCAGCTGCCATTGACGAACGGAAACGGACAGCGAGCACCATCGCATCACCAGCAGCATCAGTACGCGCATAATAGCGCTATCGCCACTGCAGGTGGCCATCCGCCGCAGGCCCAGCATATGTTTCCGCATCAACAACAGCACTCGCATAACCCGCAACAGTGGCAACATTATCAGCAGCCTAACGAGAACTTGCACATGCAGCAGAGGCCAGGTTCTTCCCAATTGATGAACGGCTTCCAGTCGCCCAGCAAAGCAGCAGCGAAGCCACCTTCACCTTCTCCGAACCAGCTCAACATGGCGGCACCATCCTACACACCACAGCCGCAGTGGCAACCTCAGCATCCCTACCAGCCACCACAGCAAATGCAAACGAATAACTTTGCACAGCAGATGCAGCGAAGTCCTGATCTGGCACCCCCTCCGATACAACGACAGCAACAATCTCCCGTCAAGTCTTCGCCACCACGATCAGCTCATCTTCCCATGTCCTCTGCTGTGGCCAATTACCAGCAACATTATGCGTCTCACGTGCAAACGCCGCAGATGCGTGAATCTCATGCGAATGGAGCCTCTCCGAATGCCACTCAGGTTGCTGTCGACGGCATGAGTGGCCCATGGCCTTCGAGATCGAACGACATACCTCGAAAGCATGATCAGCCTCAGAGCCCTGTGCCCCCTCCCTTGGCACAACGAGTGGGCGACCAAAGGGTACTCCCTCCAGTCACGCCACTTGCGCCAAGTCCTGGCCAGCAGTCGGCGACAGCAGCAAGCAGCGTTCCGGTGAAGAAGATGCAGTTGTCGCCAGTGATGTCGAGTGCTGAGTCGGTCGGCCTCCCACCAGTTCTGTCGCCCCCAGCACCCATCATCCGGCCCCAGATCCAGGCTCAACCTCCACCTACACCAGTAACGGTCCACACGCAACCAGGCGCTATGCATGAGACGAAGGAATGAGCGTGGCGGTCTTGGGGACGTGTCTTGGGGACGTGTCTTGGGGACGTGTCTTGGGGACGTGTCTTGGAGACGTGTCTTGGGGACGTGTTTTGGCACTACACGTTGGCTATTGTCTTGAGGCTTGTCGGAAGGAAGATGAGAGCTAGATGATGCCAGCGACAGGAGTAGATAAGTCCTTGTATAACAGGATTCAGCCCGTCTGTGAAGTGCTCGAGCACGATGCGTCCATGCTGTCCATCTCTGCCACGTCCCGCTTACGCTGAATTAAATGGTCATTTACATTCACAAGCGGCAACTTTTCTTACCATACTACGGTAGGTCAGGTACAATAACTAGTGGTAAGTACAGGCAAGTAAATTCACAACCCCGACCTCAGCGCCCCTTCCAAAAACACCACACCAGCAACCACTCCATCCACAATCTTCACCCCCCTCCCCTCTCGCTCCCCCAACTCTTCCACGCACGCCTCACGCACAATGGCATCCATGCCCGCCATGCCCGCACACCCCAACGCAATCGCTTTCACAGCGCCGCCGCCGCCGGCATTGCCATTTCGCAATAATTTCTTTGTGGCGTTTTTCATGCGTAATCGCACTTCGGCGGGAGGCGTCGTGTGTAATTCATCTGCGTTGAGACCTGTTGTTTGACAGCCTGCGTAGCGAGTAGTGGAATAAGGAGAGGAGGTTTCGTTACTGCTGTCGCTGCTGCCGAGGATGGTGGAGACGGCTTCGGAGAGGATTTGTTCCCATTGTGAACCGGTGGATACGATGCCGAATTTGTGGGACATGTTGATGCTTTGGATGCAAGTGGCGATGGACGCTTCGAAGATTCCTGTCACGGGCTTGTTTTTGGGAAGAAGAGGGTTGCCTTCTTTTTCTTCTTCTTCTTCTTCGAGGGCTTGTCGGAGTTGAGAGACGAGGGGGTGGTGAGAGTAGCAGCAGACGAGAAATGCATCGTAGTTTTTCAGTTGGGTGGTGAGGACGGGAAGGCAGGCTTGAGCGGATTTGGCGGCATCTTCTTCGTTGTTGATGGAGGGGACTCCGTCGGGGGCTGTGAAGAATTCGAAATGGGTCTTTGAAGAGGGAAGAGGAGGAAGGAGAGAGGAAAGTGTTGTGTCAGCGTGTGCGTGTGTGTCTATATTACAGTACCTCGTGGATGGATATATAAGGTAAGGTAAGGTAGGTATGCGTACTGTGTCGAAGCCAAGCGAATTTACTAGTGGCACTAACGCATCGGTCATGGATTGCGTAGTATTCGGATTGATGATGAGGATCGACCTCTGGAAGCGGGAGTTGATGGCTGTCATACTGGCTGATTCCTTTTTTCTCAACAAAAGTTGTGGTTAACGGTAGGTAGGTAGACTAGAAATACCCCGTCGTCGCCAGGTGTTAGTATTTTCTCTTGCGAAGCGAATTGTCGGCAGCACCCGCATGTTATGTCACTACGTACGACTTAACTAGAACTCCAACAACAACAAGAAGTCAGACTGATGTCGTATACAATGCGGAAGTACCTAATTCGGATCAAGTTTCATTAGTATGACACTTTACAGAGTATATGAGCTAATAGACAGCGGACCGACTTGTACAACATTGATCGAATAACTACATATACTACCTTACCCTCTACATTCCCGTCCTCCTCCAACCGACTCTCTTTCAAAGACGAAAAAAGAGGCGAGACGACCAACGAGACCAGGTTGAGGATTTGTTATAGTTGTACTATCTAGCTGTAACTCGATCCTACCTCCTATATGTACATCCAGATCCACCTACAACTGTACATATAAGTACAGTACGTTAATGTAGTACATGTATCCAACTCCAACAATGCCCAAAATCACAAAAGAATGTAATCATCTTGACGTTCATCTGACGACGATACCATAAGTATACCTAGGAGTTAAATTGTCTACGTAGCGCCGATCCCAAAACCTTCTATCACCTATGTCCTTCCTCTTCCCTCCTAGTCTATGATGCGAACGCAACGCCTTCATCGACATCGTGGAGAGAGAGAGAGAGAGAGAGAAAGAGAGAGAGAGAGAGCGGCACGATGGGGAATAGAAGCCTATTCGTGCATTTCCCGATTGAATCTCGTACCTGAATAGAGAGAGTAACACAGATCGACAGGGACCAATGATTTATAAACCTTTTCTTTCCTCAGGTACCTCCTATTAGTGCATGCCCAGCCTCCTGTAGGATCGCAGTAGTTCACGCGGGGGGAATGTTCCATTCGGGCGGGGAGCAATTGAAAGCCATCATGTATCTTAGGTAGCGTCACACGTGAGGAAGTGAGGTAGGTGTACCTTAGGGGCAGTTACGTCGAGTATGGTCATCATCATACGGTAATCATCATCATCATCTCTCTCCATCGACGAGAGGTCAGGTAGGTATAAGTAGCAAGCTCTACGACGTTCTCAAGCACTTTTTTTCTTTCCTGTCTTCCTTTCACACAAAAACAAACAATCAAAACCACCCGGCTCATCCACATCAACCTCACCTTTCTACTATCATCATGTCCGATTACAAGCCAACAGGTACGATGAATGCCTATAAGAGCAATTTTTGTTTTTTTTTGCGTCTTCCATGACTCGTGACCTAACCTTTCGCAGAGCACGACGGTCTCCGCAAGGACGGCCAGCCTGACCAGCGTGTCGGTACTGGTGGTGAGTATACATATCTCTAGGCTCTCGTCTGCTCCCACATGGACGCACGCAGCGCTAAACGCTTCTTCAGAGTTTGCTCAGGGCAAAGTCGACCCAGTGGAGGCTGGCAAGAAGGGTGGCAACACTTCAGGCTCCGGTAGCAGTGAGGAGAGTGCCGACAGCGGAAGCTCTGGCAAGGGCCAATTCGCTGGCGGCAAGGTTGATCCAGTCGAGGCTGGTAGGAAAGGCGGCAAATCATAGGGGCTCTAGATACGACTGGATGATATCTGTATGAAATAATGAGGTGATCACTGATCAGTCATAACGATTATCCATGCGTAACGCAATTTTCGGGAACGACTGTCTACTGTGACAATTCTTCGTCAGCCCGTGCGCATGTCTTTTTTGATTATGGATGTGGGTAAGTCAGGGCACATGACTATGTGGCCTTGCCCATCTCTTCAGATCACCTATGATACTCGTGGATGATCAGCGCCACTCTGCTCCCGTTCGAATCCCCGCCATTCATTTGAAGCTCGCAGAGTCGGACGAGGTCCAATGTCGAAACCGGTTGAAAGGGCCCATCGTCCTTTTACAGCTGATTCAACCTCCAGTCTTCGCTTTCTTAACGGGTAGAGCAGGGACCTTGAAACCGCTAGAATCGATCTTCGGAACTGGGGGAGGTGCCATGCTACCTCCACCAACTTGAGTGAACGTGCCGTTCTTGAACCATCGGTCTTCATCGGCTTTGCGTTTGCGGTTGGCTTCTTCGCGTTTGCGAGGGTCAATCAGTTCCATGCCTTGTACCGGTGTGAAGGCGACATTCGTAGCAGTTCCACCAGAGCCCCCAACATTGGTCTTGAGCCCGCTGCCTACGCCCGCAGCTCGAAGACCTTGTGCCTTGAGAGCGCCTTGACTTGCGATGCCACCTTGGAAGCCTCGCAGTGATGTCGTCGTACCACTGGAATTCGCTGGAGTGGCATCACCCCAGCCCTGGTTCTTTTTGGACAACTTTGCTCTGGTGCGTTGGTCGATCTGTGTAGCACGCACACGGCCGTCATCTTGCGCACCAATCATGCCTAGCCCCTTGGAGCTGTCTCCGAAGCCGACTTCAGCTTCTTCCTTACCAAAAGCCATTCTGTTTTGGGCCTTTCGCAAATCAGTCATCGCGGTCGCTTCCTTCATCTTGCGCACTCTTCGACCCCCGCGCTTCCTACTAGGTTTGTCATCTGGCGCGGGAAGTGCTCGTATTCCACTATTCGGCGGTGCCTCCGACAGCTTGTTGACTCGTCGTTCCACTTCCTCGGCCATCTGCAGACCGTACTCCCCTGAGGGTGAGGCATGTATGCTGTCTGTACGTGCCACGAGCACGATCTTCGCAGACAGAATTCTCATGGCTTGGACCTTGAGATCTTGAGGTATTTGTCGAATGATGTCGTTATTAAAGAGAATTCCTTGGTTTCGGATGCCAACGTTGGTTGCAAGACCTACGCCACGAGCGCTCTTTTTGTTGCCTAATGGAGCAATATTGCAAGATGGTGTCTTTGCCAGACCTATGATGCCCCCGGTATAGTTGATGAGCTGTGCCGCAGTGGAAGATCCGATGAGCGCAGTGAGATTGGGGGCAAACATCGACATGCGAGATTGCACGTAGTCCGTGAGCGTTCGCTTCGCGCTGTCCAACCTCAGTACCATTTGACATGCCCTTCGCACGGTCGCCAGCTCGTTGTCGGGCAAAGGTGTTCCGGCAGTATTAGTCGCCTCGAGTGTAACGACCATGAGAGACGGGCTGTCGAGCACTTGCTTCAGTGACTGCCCAACGAGATTGTCCGTCTTCTCGCTGATGGCTTTGATGTCCTCCATGGGCCCGTTGCCAATGATTGCCACAGCCTTGGCATAATCCAGTGGATTCTGGACCAAAGTCTCAAGCTCCGGAAAGCAGACGGAGTAGTGATCGCGAATGAACTTATGCACCAGGATGATCTCCCCATCAATCTGCGTGGACAGCGTATTCGATTGCGTGAGCAGCTTGTACTCGGGATTATCCTCGATGTTGCCAATGTTCCGCGTTTCCTGCCCCGGTGGCAAGCTCTTGTAGTGGTCAATGTCCTGTGCACCGGACTCGTCAGGACTAGTCGCAAGATTAAACTACCGATGACATGTACATGGAGGGTGGGAACGGGGACTTACCTTCAGCAGAGGATCCAACTGCTTCATCAGACCAGCAACGCTACGCACATCAGTCACGCTCTGCAACTCCAGCTTCTCCACGCGCGCCTTGGTCTCCTCCGCGGTCTCGTCATCGTCCATCTTGAGATGGCCCGGTACGTTTCCGTCGCTGCCTCCTCCATCATCGCCCACCGCTTCCTCGTCGCCGTCGAGGTCCATATCGCCATTCTGGGAGCCGGCGGCGTGCTCATCTTGCGTATCGCCCAAATGGAACTCATGTTCTACGGCGTGCTCATCGTTTTCGTCGCCCGAGTCGCCAAAGTCGTTCAACAACTCATCGGCAACAGTGGCCATGGTCGGGGACACGGAGCGCACAAGGCGCTGCTGCACACGAGATATTGACCAGCGGTAGGATTGTGGTAGATGACTGTCGGCGTGGCAGTATGTAAGGTAATCGCAGATTCCGGCCCTTGAGATGTTGTGGAGTGGAGGTAGGAGGTAGCGGAATAGCGAACGCCGAACGCCTGTGAAAGTGACGCGGACGCGATTCGGGGTTCGGACTTTTCTCGGCGCTCTCTTCCTCCTCCACGTCTTTCCTCTTACTCTGATCTCCATTACACCCACCTCACTGTCGCACGCCGCCACAATCACCGCCACCATGGACTCCTCGCGTGGCCCTCCGCGGGTCAAGAACAAGGCGCCGGCGCCGCAGCAAATCTCTGCTGAACAGCTGCTGCGAGAGGCTGTGGACCGACAGGAACCCGCTCTCACTGCGCCGACGCAGCGGTTTGCCGATCTGGAAGAGCTCCATGAATACCAGGGCCGGAAACGTAAAGAGTTCGAAGACTATGTCCGCCGCAATAGGCTCAACATGGGCAATTGGTTCCGATATGCCGCCTGGGAACTCGAGCAAAAGGAGTACCGTCGCGCGCGCTCAGTCTTCGAGCGTGCCTTGGACTGTGAGCCGACAAATGTCCAGCTATGGGTCAGGTATATCGAAGCAGAGATGAAGGAGAGGAACATCAATCACGCCCGAAACTTGCTCGATCGCGCAGTGACTATTCAGCCGAGAGTCGACAAGCTGTGGTACAAATATGTCTACATGGAGGAGATGCTGGGAAACGTGGCTGGCACACGTGCAGTATTCGAGAGATGGATGAGTTGGGAGCCCGATGAGGCTGCCTGGGCTGCGTACATCAAATTGGAGACGAGATATGGCGAGTTCGATCGTGCACGTAACATCTTTGAGCGCTTCACCATTGTACACCCGGAGCCTAGAAATTGGATCAAGTGGGCACGCTTTGAAGAGGCAAACGGCACGAGTGACCTCGTCCGGGATGTGTTCGGCATGGCCATCGAAACGCTCGGAGACGAATTCATGGACGAAAAGCTGTTCATTGCGTATGCCAGATTCGAGGCCAAGCTGAAAGAATTTGAGCGTGCTCGCGCCATTTACAAATATGCTCTGGATCGCATGCCGCGCTCCAAGTCTGCCACGCTCCACAAGTCGTATACCACCTTCGAGAAACAATTTGGAGATCGCGAAGGAGTAGAAGATGTGGTGCTATCAAAGCGTCGGGTGCTCTACGAGGAGCAAGTGAAGGAGAATCCCAAGAACTACGACGCTTGGTTCGACTACGCCCGCCTTGAGGAAGCTGGAGGCGATCCTGACCGAGTCCGAGATGTATATGAACGCGCGATCGCCCAGATGCCCCCTTCACACGAGAAGCGCCATTGGAGACGGTACATCTATCTCTGGATCTTCTACGCCATGTATGAGGAGCTCACAACCAAGGACTTGGACCGCGCTCAACAGGTTTATGATGAGGCGATCAAAATCGTGCCGCATAAAAAATTCACATTTGCCAAAATCTGGGTATTGAAGGCGCAATTTCACCTTCGAAGACAAGAACTGGATAGGGCTAGGAAGACTTTGGGAATGGCCATTGGACTCTGCCCGAAGAACAAAGTCTTCCGATCCTACATCGAGCTCGAACTCAAGCTATTCGAGTTTGTACGTTGTCGGACGCTGTATGAGAAGTGGATTGAGTTCGACTCTAGTAATTCCCAGGGCTGGATCAAATTTGCGGAATTGGAGAGAGGCTTGGAAGACTTGGAGCGTGCACGTGCCATTTTCGAATTGGCCATTCAGCAGGATCAACTGGATATGCCCGAATTGGCATGGAAAGCGTACATTGATTTCGAAGAGGAAGAGGGCGAATTCGATAAAACGCGCGATCTGTACGAAAGGCTCTTGCAGAAGACGCAGCACGTCAAAGTCTGGATCTCGTATGCCCATTTCGAGATCAACGTTCCCGATAAGGCGGAGGAGTCCTCCGTTGAGGCAGAAGACGCACCCGTGTCTGATGCTGCTAAAGCGAGAGCGAGACAAGTGTTTGAGCGTGCGCACAAGGCATACAAAGAAAGACAACTGGTGGACGAGCGGGTCTCTTTGCTTGCTGCGTGGAAGAGCTTCGAAGATACGCATGGCTCCCCTGAGGAGATCGAGAAGGTGGCCAAGATGCTGCCAAGGAAGGTCAAGAAGAGGAGAAAGCTGGACGACGGCAGTTTCGAGGAGTACATGGACTATGTTTTCCCAGCGGACGACGCAAGTAGCGCGAAGATGGCCAAGCTCATGGCGCAGGCGCAACAGTGGAAGCAGTCGCAGGCCAACGCCGCGGGTTGAGTGCGTGGTGAAGCTCGGCGACTGCATCATTGGTCGCACTGTTCAATATTGCGCGTCCCTCGCAGGAGAGGGACCGGGAGTGAGCGGGCTCAAGCAGCTGTGCGAAGTGTGCTCTTGACTGAGCACGCATGGTGACGCGTTGACTTTGAGCTTTCGTCGACGTTTAGGATGACTGGAAACGATTCGTGAGATGTCCAAGCGGATCGCAGACACCCTCGCAAGCTCCAGGCACATGGATGTTTCTGCAACAAAATCAAAGACGTTTCGGCGGGCAGGTGAGTTTCAGGTCAGCTCCCCTACACTGCATATTTCATTCCGTAGGTGATCCGACCGCCCTGCGCGCATATTCGGACTTCCGTCGGCTCCTGAGTACAACCACGGACGAGGAAAGCAGGTGCAGTATGAAGTGGCAGTGTTCAGTACGAATGCTGGTGAAGTCTTCGACCCTCGGGCTTAGCACAGCGTTGTTGGGGTGTCATGGTATTGCATTGCATCAAAACTCCTCTCACTGCGGTCTAAGCACAGTGTCCAATGGAGAAGCCAAGATTGCTGACTCAATTCCTCACGTTCGTGAGAATGTTCCGCTTCCGTTTCCCTTCCAGTGCCATCACCATCGAGGCATCCATGTTGTCGCTTGTAGACGTTTGCTGCTTGAATGTTTTCTGCTTTCGCTTTGATGAAACTGTGCCAACGGCAGCCAAGTAAGGCAGGTACATGTAGGGTAGGTAGGTAGCACCTTTGCGCGAGCAGTCACTACCTACGGTACGTAGAGAAAGAGCCCACGGGAACACCGCCCTCTTTTTAACGGTTCACAACACCACATGCGAGAACATGTCAGTCAATCGCGGGCGATTATTACCGAGTAGAGAATACAGATATATTCGAATCCATCAGGAACTAGAACTACCACAGGCTGCCAAGGAATCGAAGAGCGCGCCTTTCCTCCAACCCAATAATGCAATCAATACACGCATTCGTAGACTCTTCTTACGCCTTCCACAACGCCGCCTCGCGCGCTCGAGGGCCACGCACAAGATATTTAATGCCGCAACAGCAACAGCAAGAACAACAACAGCAGCAACAACAACAAAATCTCCCTCTCTCCTCCCAACTCGCGCGAAAACGCGAATGGAACCGCGGCCCACTAACCGATCTCTTCCCACGCCTTCCAGACTTCATTCTCGAACGTCTCCTCGACCTCATCATTTCCAAAGGCTTCACGTACAATTTAAGCCACTCCAAACTCTCCAACGCGAAACGCTACACGGCAATTGTCATTGCGCATTGTCGACATGCGCACTCGGACTATGATCAATTATTGCTGCGGGATCGACTGGAGAGGTTCGAGGCGCGCAGGAGGACGGCGGAGCGCGTGTGGAAGGTGTTGAGGGAGTGGTCGCCGTGGGAGAGGGATAATGAGGTGTTGGAGAGGTGTTTTCGGGCGACGTTGGTGCCGCCGGAGGAGAGGGATGAGAGTTGGGATCCGATGGTGAGGGGATTTTTTTTCTTGTTTCTTTCTTCTTTCTTTTACTTCCATGTTCTATTCTCACTAGGTATTGATGGAGACGACGCGTTTTTTGTTGCTCAATATATTGTAATGGGGGTGGGGCTGACATCTTCTAGGACGTGGATGAAGAATCCGACTTCGAGGACCCCATGGATATCGATTGAGAGCAATGATGATGGGTCGAAGCTCGTTTGCAGTTTAAGTATACATAACGTATCTAGATGTACGAAAGCAACAGTAGCGCCCGCTAGCTGCAAGAAGGAGTGCAAAATGCGAAAGCTCATCCTTCAATATGAAAGCCCAAATCGAACGCTCGAAAGCTCAGCTCACGCTATCCTCAGGACTGGACTCCTCCATTTGCGGCACCATCTTGGCCCTCAATGTACTTGCTGTACTCCTCTAATCGCCGGGCCTCTTCTGCCTCCTTGTCTATGTCTTTCTTGAATGACTTTTTAAACTTTTCTTCGCCATTTGAAATGGTTGCTGCCAGAGGTCGACCGGAATAGCCTCTGCCATCGCAGGCGTCGGCGCATGCCCTGGCCGCCATGGCATTGCTAAACCTGATGGTGACCACCCCGTCTTCTTCCCGGTCGAAGATGGTGATATTCTTGACGTCACCGTGCTTCTCCGCTTCTTCCCTCATATCCTCCATAATGTCTTCTCGCAGACCTTCGTCGTCGGCAAGCTCCTGCAGCGTGAAGACGTATTTGAGCACCACCACCTTGTCGGCACGAGAAGAAGTCTGCTTCATCGTCGAGACATCGTCGTCGGACCAGTCCGCGAGACGACTGTTCATCTCCTCGGCCTTCTTCTTGGTCTTCACCTTCGAGGGCTTTCCTTTGTAGGCCGCATTCCGATCCTCGACTACAGTGTCGTCCTTAACGCTGTCCTCCTTGTGGCGCTTGTAGCTATGATCCGCTTCTGCGACCGTGATGCGGCCCGTCGGGAGATCGGGATCGCGTGGGAACTCGTATCCATCTTGCATGTTGATGGCCATGGCCACCGACTCTGGTCGAAAGTAGATAATCAGGGCTTCGCCCTTGAAGTTGCCGTCTTTGTCGTTGTATAGCTTAATGCGCTTCTCGTTGTCGTCAGGGCTCTCCGCAATGATGCCGTATCTCTGAAAACAGGCCCGGACTTCGTCAACGTCGACATCGCTCGGTAGACCAGACACGAAGACGGCGGTGGAACGGCGTGGCGCACTGGAGGTGGCAGGTCCCGAGGCACTGGCTTTCGCTTTCTTGTTGGGCTCGGACTGCAGCAGACCGTTAGTGATATCTTCTGCGCTGCGAGGCCAGAAGAGCAGGGAAGAGGGGGGAGGAGGAGGAGGAGGAGGAGGAGGAGGAGGAGGGAGGGGGAGGAGAAGGAGGGGGAGGGGCCTCACATCGTCCTGGTTGGCCTTTCGTTTCTTCATGGGGTCGAGAGCGGGCGCTTCGTCGTCTACGCCAGCGACCTTGTAGATCTCGGCTTGCTGCTTCATGAGAGCTTCGTCCATCTAAAGCACGTCGACAAACACATAGTTAGAGGGCACGGTCGACCGGTAATGCAGCAGTAGTACCGTCTTGCTCCACTTGCTTGGGCCCGCCAGCCATTCCCACTCGTCGCCATTCTCGTCCTCGAGAAGGTACGATGAGTTTTCCTTGGAGTATGAGATGCGCGGATCCGAGTCAAAGTCGTCAGGATCCGCCGGGAAGGGTGCTCGTGGGGCCATGTTGAGCGGCGGTGGCGGTTGATGAGGTGTGTGTAGGAGGTGTGGATGGTAGTAGGTAGTGGTGAGGTACGGTAAGGTAAGTTACCTAAGTACCTTCCAGGTTCCAGCAAGAGAGAGAGTGTCTTGTGCCTGAGGCCACCACGAAGCTCGAGTATAGTAGTAGTTACCAGGTAGTTCTACCTTGCAGCTACATACCTGTACCTGAACTCAGGTACCCCACCTACTGTCTACGGTAGGCTTGGACCCATGGGCTCAAATACCAGACAATCATGCTCTCTGTTGGGCCCGGTCTGCCTCAAATCATCTATAGACATGACGATGTGCTTCCTTGAGTCACTCTCACGACCTGTCTGGACGAGCATTCTATGGAGTCGTAACTCCTTGTCCACTTGGCGCGCATTTGCGCGAGCTACTTTAACAGCGACTAAGGTCGATCTCCTGGAAAGGTCAGCACATACATACGATGAGGGCAGTTGAGCCTAGGAGGTAGCTTAAAGGCATACCAACGTTCTTGAGCCAGGCAGACGGTCGAAAAGGCTGTATCGATTTTCACCGGAGGGTCCCAAAGCATCTCGAGAGAGCGCTTGTCTGTGAGTCTTGGCAGCTACAGCACATCTCTGTCCATACATGTACCTTACCTACAGGTACCTGTATACTGCATCCATACTGCATCCATACCGTCGACATCACTTCCCGCTCGCCAAGTCACCGCCATGCTCTCTTCCGCCCCCACCTCCACCTCCGCCTCCCCTACCCTTCTCTGCTCAGGGCTGTTCCACCCTCCCCGTCCGCTGGAACAACTTCGGAGGCAACAAACCCAAAACCGACGTCACTGCACGCACGCATAGGTCAGGTACCTCCCACCTTCTAGGAGGTACATTTCTCCGACACACCATACATGTAGCCCTACTTGCCCTAACTCCTACCTGCTACCTCCTAACCGGTCATCCCTTCTGCGCCGTGTAGCCATAATTGGCTTCGACCTGTGCTCTCCCTCCCTCTGCACCACCCGCGCCCGCGTAACGACGTGGCCGCCGGGCATCATGTCAACGACAGTGGATGGTGACCCGCCTGTGGAAACACCGCCATGACGTCCTGTCACTCGCTCTATTCTCGGCTGCTAATATAACACGTCGATCACGTACCTGACCTTCCACGTTCTCCTTCGACACATGCTCGACAGCACACGACTAAACCGTCGCGCGTGCCTGGGCATTCTCCCACCGTCTTTGGAATGAGTCCCTCAAAAGGCCGCCCTGAACTGGGCGCAGAGAAATCGAGTAAGCCGCCACATGCCAAAAAGTCCAAACGACGCGCTCCCCGAGGCTTTCGAGATCGACCATGGGTTCCTGGCAAGACACTCCCTACATACACGGGGCCTTATCCTGTGGGTAGCATGGAAATTGAATGTCCGGCCTCGAATCCGAGAGCCTTCTCGCATATCACTCGCAACAAACGCCACATCCTGCAGCTCGAGACCGTGCTCATGACCATCTACTATCCCGCTGCCATTGACCAAGAAGAGAAACTTCCGAAGACGAGCAGTCGATTCTCTCGGGAGCTCTGGCTCGGCAGACCCCGAGTCTCGATTGCTCAAGGATATGGAAAATTCGCGGGCGTAGGCTCATTGGCTGTTCCCGTCTTTGCGACCACAATGCTCACGAAGCTCCCGGCCTTTCGAAATGCACCCATTGCCCGCTACTGGGCTCCAGAAGCGGATACGAAGACGGAAGGCTTGAAGGCCAAGCACGAGGCGGGTACGAAGCCGAACGAGAGCTCGTCGGACGAACCTCAGTTTCCTGTGATACTGTTTTCCCATGGGCTGGTAAATCCATCACTGATCACTTGTCCTCATTATGTCTCAGACTACTATTGCTGACGTGAATGCACCGTATTCTTCTAGGGGGGCACCAGGACCATGTATTCTTCAGTCTGTGGTGAATTTGCCAGCTACGGCTTTATCGTGATTGCAGTGGAGCATCGTGACGGTTCTGGTCCACGAACGTACATCAATCATGCGAAGCGCGGGGAGGGAAGCGCAAGCGACCTCGAAACTCGAGGCAAACTGGACCACGATCCCCATGAGAAGGAACGAGGGTACAGTATCATAGACTACATCTTCCCCAAGGACAATCCGCTCGATACCTCTCCATTGAACGAGAAAGGCGTGGATACCGAACTTCGAGATGCACAAAAAGATTTGCGCCTGGCGGAGATTGAGGAAGCCTACGGCGTCTTTACCGAGATCATCAAGGGTAATGGTCAAATGATTTCCGACAAAAATCTGAGGAGAAAGGGGTACAAAGGGAGCTCGCGTCATGGGCTGGAGGGTGTAGATTGGTCGCAATGGAAAGATCGAGCTCGACTCGACCACGTCACAGCTGCTGGTCAGTACCTTTCCCTCCCCCTTCCCAAGCTTGTAATAGACTGCTAGCAACTCTGTCCGCAGGTCGGACTTGTAACTTTTGGTAGTAGATACAGGTATTATACAGTTTCGAAAATGTGCTCATCTCATCTCTCTCCAGGACACTCGTTCGGAGCGGCAACCACAGTCGACATTCTACGGCAGAGCGAGCGATTCCATTACGTTTCGCAAGGCATTCTCTACGATGTCTGGGGCGCCGGAACTCGAGGAGCGGACGACAACGAACCGAAGCAGCGAGTGCAAGCACCTGTCTTGGCGATCAACAGCGAAGCCTTCACATATTGGCCAAGCAACTTTGAGCTCGTGGAATCGATTGTCAAAGAGGCCGAGAGTGAACCCTTGCCTAGTCCAGCATGGCTCTTGACGATCCGTGGCACAGTAAGTGGAACAACATGTTCTGACGAGGATGCGCAAGTCTGTAACACCAATGTAGGTACACATTTCGCAGTCGGACTTCAGTCTGCTATATCCGCACGTGTCCAGTTTGCTGTTGAAGATGACGGCATGTCCACGGAGAGCGTTGGATTTGAACATTAATGCTTCCCTCGAATTCCTCGATCAAACCTTACCCGCAGACCTGGCCGCGGTGAATCGAGCGTACCAGAACGAGAAGCTGTTGGAGCAGTCGCCCAATCCGCTCGAGCGCATCTCGTCCAACCTGTTACATAAGCCCACAAACGAGAAATGGATCGCGGCGCGGCTGCACATTCCGCACGAGTGGCTCTATCGTCTGAGTCCTCGCCTCTTTCGCGAACTGTCACGCCGGGAGGATAAGCGCAAAGGCAGAGTCATCGAGGCGGGCGATGAGGTCTGGTTACATTGCAAGCCTACGGAGAAGAGTCTCAAGCAGTACTTGGATCGTACGGGCAGATCGACATCCGATGCTGTCCATCAGAAGACGTCGGATGGTACCACCACTGCAGAGCCGGTCATCCCGCAAAATCCTCCCCTCTAGCCGAAATCTTGGCTTCGTCGTCACAGTCGCACCGTCCTCCTCTTAGTCAGGCACCATGCAGTAGCTCAAATGGGCACAATTCGCAAGCGCAGCTGTTGCGACACAACGTACAACCCACTACTAGTGGGTGACTGCGCAGAGTTTCGAAGAGAAATGGGCTGCATCCGAGCCATGTCTCATCGACGGGCTCTCCATTCTTCTGTCCAGGATGTGCAGAATTGCATCCAACGCCTTGCTCATCGTTGGTGAGAATGATTTTCCTCTACGATGCTAATTCTGCCAGAGCAGAGTCTTTCGGAACGAGACGTCCGCCACTCACGCTGTACACTCTCGGTCGGTCGCGACCATGTAGTCAGCTGGGGTGATCGTGGCCTCCCGGCCGAGGCTCCCGATTGATATGTGTCAGGGGATACTCTTGCTTCGTCTCGACGGGTTGTGAGTGCAGAGGCGATGGAGGCCCACGACTGATACTGGGACTGATACTGTTCACACTCCGGCCGTCCCCTTCGATGCTCTCCAAGTCGTCGTGGTCTCGCATGCCTTCTGGTTTCACGTCACGCAACTGCTCTACGTAGTCGTAGGCGAACTCGCCGAGCTCGGTATCATCGATTCCCACTTCTTCTTCCTCGGGAGTGGCTCGGAGCTTCAGGCTGGGAAGCCAACGAGAGAGAAAGGACAGGGTCAACAGAATGATGCAGGTCATGGCAAAAGAGTACGTCATTCCCGTCACCGAGTCAGCCAATTGAATGGCAAGCTGAACCCAGTGTTGGTTGATCCAGCCGCCATCAATCTTGGTGACGCCGTCCAGATGCGCAATGTAGTCGGCGGCGAAGAAGCCCGTGAGCAGGTTGCCGAGGAGACCGCCAATGCCATGTACGGCGAAGATGTCCAGGGCGTCATCGGCACCCAGGTAATACTTGAGCTGGGTGGCGAAATTGCATCCAATTCCCGCCGTCAATCCATAGACGACGGCCGCCCAGGCGGGGATGAAGCCCGATCCCGGTGTCACGCAGACCAGACCGCTGATGACGCCCGAACAGAAGCCGACAGTGCTCCATTTCTTCTCGAGGCGGTAGTCGACCAGACACCAAGTGACGCCCCCGACGCATGCGGCGAGGTTGGTCACGAGCGCAGCCATGACTGCTCTCAGGTTGGCACCCAATGCGCTTCCCGCATTGAAGCCAAACCAGCCGACCCAGAGGAAGACGGTGCCGATCACAATGTAGGTGACATTGTGAGGACGGTAGTTGAGTGCGTGCGTGCCATGCCCTTTGCGCTTGCCCAGAATGTAACTGTAGGCCAATGCTGCAGTTCCACTGGAGATGTGCACGGGAGTGCCACCAGCGAAGTCCAGACCTCCCAATTTATATGACCAGCCAGCGGGATTCCAGGTCCAGCAGGCGATGGGATCGTAGACGAGCGTGGTCCACACAAACATGAAGATGACACAAGGGAGCAGTCGGCCTCGCTCGCTGACGGCTCCTGTGGCCAAGGCGACGGTAATGGAAGCGAACATTCCCTGGTAGACACAGTAGAGCAGGTCGGGAATGCGCGTTGATCCCACGGACGGACGGGCGAGGACATCTCGCAGGCCAAAGTTGGACAGGTCGCCAATGAAGGAGGATGCAGTGTGGCTGAAGGCCAGTGAGTAGCCCCAGAAGAACCATTGGAAGCTGACGACGGCAGTGGCCATGGTGCTGAGCCAGATGAGAGAAAGGGCGGATTTGCGGCGAGCCAGGCCCGAGTAGAAGAAGCTGGAAGACGACATGTCAGTACAGTGTATTGGCATTTCGCGATACGGCCAGGAAGTCGTTGACTTACCCCACTCCAGGAATCATCAACAGCACGAGGGCAGTGGCGGTGATGACCCAGGCGATGTCGCCGCTCGCATAGTAGATATTGACTGCATTTTTGGTGAGCAGCTGTTTGGTTATTACATTCCTGGGATCAGAAGAGTGGAGGTGAAGAGGGGTGAGGGGTGAGGGGAGGCGGGCACTGGAGGACATACGGTCTTCAGTGAGCGAGTCGCCACCAGTGGGCGCGGTGCCATTGTATTTGGCGACGCTCATATTGGGGGACAGGAGGTCGACTGGAGGTGGATGATGTTGTTGTTCCTAGGGAGGGGGATAGAGAGGAAGAAAGGGAGAGAGAGGGAGAGAGAAAGAGAGAGAGAGAGATGTCCCAGATTCGGGAGTTGGTGGTCTGGTGGTCTGGTGCAAAGAAGCCACGTGAAGATTCGAAGCGGAGCCGGGTGGCAGAAGGAGAGATCAAGAATGGAGGAGGATTGACGGTGACAGAAGCATAATAGAGTGATTTGCTTCTTGCAGTGCCGGGTTGCTCGAATGCCGGGCGTGGGAGGGTTTACATGGCAGTAGACTCGGCACTACTACATGTACTAGTGAGTGAGTGAGTGAGTGAGTGATGGGATGAGATCAACAATCAAAAGATGAGGCGAGGTGGGACTCGAAGTGTCAAGAGTGTCAAGAGTGTCAAGAGGTGTCGAGAGAGAGGGAGAGGGGGAAAGGCATGGTATGAATGACCGAGATGGGAAATGTGGGATGCTGCTCACGGTGCACGTCCTGCATGTTCGGTAGTTTCCCGTTGCCGTGCACGTGGTAGTGGTGGACCTGGTGGTAGTGGTGGTGGAGGTGGTGGAGGTGGATGTGAAATAACAATTGGAAGCACATCATCATCTCAACCGGATCCTGCCGCTCGAACATCCGCCCCAAATGGGGAATAGAGCCGCGCGCCTTTTCTTTTCTTTTTCCCTTTCTTTTTCGTGAGCGGCAGGTGCAGATGCAGGTGCGGATGCAGGTGCAGGTGCAGGTACAGAGTGGGGCGAGGTTCACGGCGATGCGAGGCGAGAAAAGGAAGGCGCATTCCTCTCTGGGTGTTCTTTCCCTCTCTCCTAGGCGGTAGCAGGTACCTCCATAGGACTCTAGGACATCCTTCCAACTGAAACTCCTCCCTCTTCCCATTTGACATTCTCTCACCCAGGTAAAAGGCACGCTAGAAGACAACCTGGAAAAACTCCACTTTTTCCCAAGTCGATCTTATCAATTCTCTCTAGCGAGCATCTCCACTTCTTCTTTCTTCTTCTGCTTCTTCACTCTTTCCCTTCTCACTCCACTCCACTCTACTCCACTCCACTCCTGCCCACCTCAGCCAACCACAGCTTCCCGCTCGCAGACGCAAGCCCAGCCCAGCCTATATGCTTGGCATGCAGGACGCGATGTGTGATGGAGACGCGCATCGCATCTTATCTCTTGTGTGAGGCTGGGCGGTGCCGTGACGGTTTCGCCTTGGATATTCTTTTTTCTCCCTCTGGCCTTGCGTTGGGGGTGTTTGCGGATCTCTCGTACCTTTTGTGATGTACATGTGACAAGACTACATAGTATCTGTACAAGGTACGTAGGTACGTAGGTACATGTAGGAGGTAGTGAAAGGAGGGAAAGATATCTATGCCAGACGTCAAACGTCCCGGGGCAGTGGGGCGCCGAGAACCCGTGCCTTATCTGAGTTTATCTAGCCCCTGACCCTGGCCTCGGTCCCGCGTCTCTAAGCGGCTATTCTTCCCGCTTGCCGCCTTTTGCTAGTAGTAGACTTCCCGTCTCCCGAACAGCTTCACAAATCTCTCTCTCATCATTCAGGAAAGGTAGGTACCTACAGGTATCAATATCAATATCACACCACCCAGCACGCTTCATCTCTCCCCTTATCGCTTTGCTCCGAACATCTCCTTTTACAACCCCGACAAAGAACTGTATTTCTGTCCTGCATAATCATGCATAATCATGATGTACCTGCATATGTGATTGACTGCTCTACCTTGAACTCTCTCTCACACTCACACTCACTCTCTCGTGTCTCTATCTCTTGGCAAAAGGAACCTGGAATTGACCCTTCTTTCCCCACGCATTTCAGTCATCCATTGGCTTTTTTACTTTTTTCTTTTCTTTCCTCTTCAGACTTCAGCCCACGTCCCACGAACTCTCTCTCTCTCACACATCACCGAGGAGAATAGAGCACAACTGCCCAGCCCCTTGGACCGACACCCCTGAGTAGGTGCTCATCAATAAATCTCGTATCACTCGCAAAACGTCTTTTTGGGGGGGAGGACCGGGGGGACTCGGAGATCCAGATCCAGAACCAGAACCATCTTCTTTCTTCTTTCACCTCCTCATCTTCCCTCCCGTAGAATGAACGAATGCATTTCCATGGAATACATACGAGGTACATACATACTTGATTTCCGCCAAAAGAAAAGAAAGAACAAGAGGATAAAAGAAAAAGAAAAAGAAAAAGAAAAAGAAAAACAGGTAATCCGGAAATCTTCCTCCTACCTATGAGCAAAGACTGCCAAGACACCTCTCTCTGACTCTCTAACTCTGACTCTCTATAGACATGGTATCAAAAAACTCCAATCGAACGAGGTTTAAAGATCAAGTATTCCCACATTACAAAAAGTCCGTCGCCCGACAATTGAGAAGTACTAGCCTAAGGTACCTAGCTAGGTACAGGTAGGTACATGTGTAGGTAGTTCTCGTGCTCCACACAAATCATCATCATTATCATCATCATAGAAGAAGATAGAGTGCGATTCATTTCTCGTTCTCGCCATGAGTAACATGTACTTTGAACATGCCTTATCATACTGTTTTGTGGATACGTGGTCGGATGGAATACAGTAGGTATAGTGGATCCACTGTACCTTATGCATGCATGCACGTTCAACTCGCGCCCTGAACCGTGCCAGGGACGAATGACGCCGTGTGCATGAATGCGAATTTCATCTCGACAGGGAGAGGCACTCAGCCTTATTAGGAGTGACATGTACCTACTGGCTATGTACCTGAGTGAGTGACGTGTTGACGGCACCAACCAGCCCTGGACATTGTTAATGATCGACTACAACATATGGCAATGAGGCTGATCATAAGAGGCTGATCAGCAGTATGATGCTGATAGGGACCATCATCATCAAGATCGACGTCCCATCCCTCCTCCTAGTACCATCAGCAACTAATGCCATCAGATCACGTCTGGGCATCACCCTTCGGTCGTTTCGACCATTCGCCTCGAAGCTCCTCTGCGAGATCGGTGTTACTGGGCCAGCCAGTGTGTCCCTCGTGGTCTTGGATGAGCTCCGCAATGTATTGGCACTTGGGTCCGTCGGTGCAGTACAGCCCTGCTGCATACAAACACTGCGTGGACATCAAACGGGAAGCATTGTCAGTCAGCTTCATAGCGATGCCGCCGATGGTGTCGATACACTCGGAGATGACCTTGTCACGCTGCAAGTACTCCAGATAGCCACCTGCAGCAGGTTGGTGTATCAGTAATAGTATTCGTGCCATACAGGACATCTGCACCGAGGCACCAAAGGCAGGAGGATGGATCCATAGGGGCCGAAACGCTCGGTTAGATGGCCCTTCTGCTTCCTTGGTCAGCACACTGAATCCAACCTCGTGCTATCCTATGCTCACTGCATCATGCTGCGTGGCTGGAGACTTACCAACTGGAAGCGGGTTGAAATGAATGCTGATGCTGCTTCGCCAGTCGTCAAGCATATTGAGCAAAGTGTTTGCTCTCGCAATTTGGGTGGTGAGGTCGGCCTGCCCCAGCTGCTTCTCCTCCCGGGAGCTGTAGTTGACCGCCTGTGCCAAGATATAAGTGACCTTGGAAGCCATGTCCCAAATATCCATCATTTGCTATGTGACTTTGGGGTCAGCGGATGCGGCCGATGATTCTGGCGTATAGGCAGACGAGCGATGCCAGTGCATCGCTTGCCACTTACCTTGGTAGGTTTGAAGAAGCTGAAGCACCGCCGATTCTCACGAAAGGCAGCCCAAACGTCCTGTCTTAGCCAGGCCCACCAAATGGCTTGTTCCAGCCCTCCGGACTCACCATTGATCTCGCGACTACGTTGAATCCAGAAGACGCCTTTCAGATGTCTCTCCCACCCGTTCCCCGCGCCGTCGATCATCTCATATGTACTCACAATCAGCGCGGTTGCGAGGAGCTCGCGACTGTTCTTGTAAGTCGTGTACCTCATTGCGGTCTGTAAGTACCGTAAAGTCTCATAGTAATACTGCACTGCAGCAGTACGGTCTACATTGGCTTCGCCTGTACGCAAGGGCTTGATAGAGAGATGCCTTGCTCCTGCAATTGAAACCATCAGCAGCGGTTCTGTACCTTTTTGCGCCACCCAGACCAGTATCAACCTGCTGTTGTTGAAGAAGGGACGTACCTAGTGCCAGGAGCGCCTTCATTAAGCCTTCGTTGTGCAAGGCCAGATGCGGTATCAAGGTGGAAAAATGTTTAAGCGGGTCGAACAGGTCAATCCATAAGCTGATGCCTGTGACAAAACGTTGGAATATGTCAAATTCGTGATCTTTGAGCTGTATTGGCTCCGCGGCCTGCCAGTGCTGCCGTTCATCTTCTGCACCCTTGGCGCTGTTCGTGGTTGGGCACCAGGCAGATAGCTGTAACAACTTTGCAGGACTCTGTGAGGCGAAGCTGTCTAGTCCCAAGTATGGCCGGCTCACTGGCCGTGGTAGGTTCGGGTGTGCAGCGCCATCGGTATGGGCGTCATGGCGACGGGCGAGTGCAGCATCACCCAGAACCTCCAGAGACGGCACATCAAGGGAGCCAGTAGCTGCATCGCCGGCAAGAAGTCCAAACCAATGAAGCGGCGCGACTTCAGTCCCATAGCCTGCTGTGATTTAGTCGCTGTTGCGGCTCGCGCAGGGACGCTTCAATAGCTTGACACGGCCATGGTGCACGTGGTGGCGGACACACCTGTGGAGGTACTAGAGCTGCTCTGCGGGCTTGTGATCTGCGTTACTTCATCAACAGGAGCAGCCGACCATTGCTTGCCTATGCGAGTTTCGGACTGCTCTGGCAGTACATTACTCTGGGCGCCTGGCTCGGTGGCGACGCTTGCTGGCGGGGGCCGATCATGTACTGGCAGAGGGATCTCTGCACCGGAAGCCGCATAGTAGGGCGGAATGGAAGCTACACCGCCGGCTGTTGCAGAGTCAGGTTCAGGCGGCAGAGGGCCGTAGACACACGGTCTATTGCCTTTGGCACATGGACCGCATTGTGGCTTCACCTCGTCACATTTCATATGTCTCTTGCGACATATGGAGCTAGCCACACAGCAGTGGTCAGCGCTGCGCCCACAAGCCCCGCCACGCGCAGCAAGACAGCAGCCCTCTGCCAAGCAGCATTGGGTTGGTCGGTGGCAGCGGTGGAAGGCAGACAAACAAGCAGATGAAGAGTCGGCGCTCACCAGCCCGTCGTTGTGCGCAAGCCACGTCCGCGACTTTTGCGCGGCTTCCGCGCTGGCCCCGCGGCAACATGCATCCCACCACCTGCTGCTGCTGCTGGTGTCGCGGCGGTGATGGCGGCGGCGGCGGCGGTGGTGGTGATGGTGGTGGTGGTGCGCGGTCACATCGGTTCGTGGTTGTCCGGGTCGTGTCGTGTCGTGTCGTGTCGTGTCGCGTCGCGGTGTTGCGAGCAGGCTCGAGGCGAGGAACGAGTGTTTTCTAGAGTGGAGACTGGAGAGGTTGAATACCACTGAGAAATACATCCGGTTGGTCGAACGGCCCATCCCGCTCTCCGCCCTTTCCCCTCCCTTTTCCCTCGTCCCCTCCTCGAGACATGCAACATCCATCTAATAATAAATGTCATCGGCATGCTCTGTTCACGCGTGAACTCTGGGATCGCCCGTCGTGACGAGCTCGAGGCGGGGTCTTGTCTGCCAGACTGCCTGGCCAGCTTCTAGGTAATCATCGTAAAGTCTTGCTATCTGTTGTTGTGCGCTGTCTTGGTCGAAAAACATACTCTACCTCATACTTGGATCACATTGGATACATTAGTTTAGTGGGCAACCATGAGCACCAAAAAGCACTTCTTCTCCCATACCACCGGTGTTGTCGTTCAGGGCTTAGACTCGCTGGTTGCCCGTAACAATCACCTCGCTTTGGATGCGCCCAACAAGGTCGTCTACTCGCAGACGCATCCGCCGACTCAGGTCAGCGTCATTTCTGGAGGAGGCAGTGGGCACGAGCCCGCATGGAGTGGCTATGTAGGAGACGGGATGCTCGCGGCTGCAGTCAATGGCGAGGTATTTGCCAGCCCTTCAACGAAGCAAATTATGGCCGCCATCTCGCATGTGCCATCCGACGCGGGCATCATTCTGTGCATTACCAACTACACAGGTGACAATCTACACTTTGGCCTAGCAAGAGAGAAAGCCGTTGGTATGGGCTATAAGATTGGTGTGCTCCGCATGACTGACGACGTTGCTCTGGGTAAGTTCTGTCGGACTCAGTTTCGAGAAGATATTTGAAAACATGTGCTTACGTTCGAATGATCACACCTACGTGTAGGCAGAAAGCAGACGGAGAACCTAGGTCGGCGGGGGCTGGCGGCGAACATGTTTGTGCTAAAGCTCTGTGGAAGTGCTTCCAAGGCTGGGTACAGCTTCGAGAAGATCATGGACCTAGGCTATGCCGTGAATGCTAATGCTGTCACGGTTGGCTCATCGCTAGATCATTGCCACATCCCGGGGCGCGAGCATCATCGAGAGATACCCGACGATGTGGTTGTTCTTGGAATGGTATGTATAGAAGTGGCAACTCTAAGTCTTCCCAGACGTGAATCGATCTATGCTCACCCGCTCAGGGAATCCACAACGAGCCAGGTTTGCACGAGATATCACCTATACCAGAACCAGAGGAACTGGTATCGGACATGCTGAAGTACTGCCTCGATTCGTCCGATAAGGATAGAGCCTTTGTGGACTTCAAGCCTGAAGATGTCGTTCTACTGCTAATCAACAACTTTGGAGGTGAGATCTGATATCCAATGTCTGCTGTGGCTTTGAACTATTGAGCGACTTGAGAAGCTTCTGGCTCCAGAGCTGACGCTTGGCCCTCAGGGATGTCCAATTTTGAGCTCGAAGCCTTGACTACAGTAACACGCAAAGTCCTCAAAGAGAAGTGGAGTATCGCTCCTGTCCGAATATACGTCCAGCCTTTCGAGACTTCGCTAAACGCCCCCGGCTGGTCCATTAGCCTACTCAATGTTTCCGGAATCGAGAGGAATACCAATACATCCATTCAGACTCTTCTTCATCTCCTGGACATGGAAACACACGCACCAGCTTGGCCCAAAAATGGCTATCGCGATGTCGTGAAGGTGAAGGAGAAGGCCAAGGTCGCTGAGGCGGCTACAGAAGAACAACAGATGGCCAAAGGGCCTCGTGTCGATCCTATCATTCTGGAACGTGCTTTACGGGCCGCGTGCGATGCTGCTATTAGTGCCGAGCCCGATATCACCAGGTGGGATATCGAGATGGGTGACGGAGACTGTGGTGAAGCCGTGGTAGGCATGTGTCAAGGGGTTCTGCAGAGGCTCGACGCCGGACTGGCGAAAGAGGGCAGTGTCTTCTACATCCTGGATCAAGTCGGCGAGGCAGTGGAGGAAATCGGCGGTACTCTGGGCGCCATAATCAGCATCATGCTGGCTTCTTTTACGAGCAGTCTGCGTCAGGCATACGCAAAGGACCAAGGCGGATTCACCATGGACGCAACAAGTGCCAGCCAAGCTGCAGGTGTTGCTCTGAAGAATCTCCAGTCGTACACGAGCGCCAGGCAAGGAGGCAGAACAGTCATGGATACCCTGATTCCCTTCTGCGAGTCCTTTGAACAGGACGCTGATATTCAGAAAGCTGTCGAGGCGGCTGAAGCGGGTGCGGACAGCACAGCTGGGATGAAAGCCAAATATGGCCGCGGTACGTTTTCCATCATATGTCTCCCACGCCAACGTAGTCATACCATACTAACAAGCATATAGCAACGTACGTTGGTGAATCAGCGGATCATCATCAACAAGCAACACCGCCGGATCCGGGGGCAAAAGCGGCGTCGATTTTCCTTCGTGGAATGCTGAATGGGCTACTGCAATAGTGTGTTTGCAGGAAATACGGTAAGATGGCTCGTCAGAACAAGCGAAGCTGCTGGTCTGTTCTGTTGAAAATAATATCGACGGCGTGAGAATGGAGGAATTGGTATATACCTCGCCAAGGAGAGAGCATGCTCTTCCCGGGAATAATAGAGAATAGGTCCAGCGAACTCGGCTCAATTATCTCCGGGATCGCAACCCCGCCAACAGCACCAGATGACGCACGAGCGCAATGCGGGGAATTGCTGTGTTTGTATTGTAGGTTTAGAGAGCCACTGCAGCAATTGCAATAATATTACTATATAGAAGAGGGGGTAGGCGGCAACATGGCACAGTATTCGCAAGGTACATAGTTGTCCATTGAAAACGTACCTGACTCCAATGAGTTTTCACACAAAAGTCACCCAACCTCTGCAGCAATAATACCAACGAATCCTACATCTCCAACATCAACCGCAGCAGCAGCAGCACATCTCAAACCATGCCCGGCCGTCTCGAAGGAAAAGTCGCCATCGTGACTGGTGGTGGAGGAGGATTTGGCAAGGGAATTGCGCAGAAATTTCTCCAAGAAGGCGCTAAAGTCATTATTGCAGATTTTGTCGAAGACATTGGACAAAAGACTGCAGATGAATTGAAGTGCGACTTTCATCGAACGGATGTTACCAGTAAGGCAGATTGGGAGGCACTTCGCGATTTTTGCCACAAGAAGTATGGCAAGATTGATTGTGTGATTAACAATGCTGGATGTAAGAGCCCATCTCTCCATAGATCAGTTGCATTTTCCAGAAGATTACTTGCTTACACTTTTTAAATTTCCCCGCGTAAAGGGACGTACAGGAACAAGGTCAGTGCAATCAACTATCGTCCGACGAGCAATAGAATACAATGATAGTCCCCTGGGAGAACTAGAGAGACTGACTTGCTTGCTCTGCAACAGTCGACCAACGAAGTCATCGATGAGGAATTCGACAAAGTATTTGCCGTCAACGTCAAGGCCATCTTCCACTCGACGAGTGTGCTCGTGCCGTATCTTCAAAAGCAGGGTACTGGTGGCTCGTTCGTGACCACTGCTTCCACAGCTGGGATCCGACCTCGCGGCGGACTCACCTGGTACAACGCATCCAAGGCAGCAGTCATCAATGCTTCCAAGAGCATGGCAGTCGAGTATGCCAAGGACAACATTCGCTTCAATACCGTGTGTCCCGTCGTAGGCCTGGGAACTGGACTGTAAGTCATTTTCATGCATGAAAAAGCACAGCAGGAGTAATGATACTGTGCAACGAACGCAGACTGATGCCAATGGATGTAGGACCGACTCGTTCTTGGGCAAGCCAGAGAACCAAGCCACGTTCATGGCAACGATTCCGCTCGGCCGTGGCTCGACTCCTCGTGATGTGGCGAATACCTGTGCGTTCCTGGTCAGCGATGAGGCGGACTTTTTGACGGGAATCGACGTTCCGGTCGATGGAGGTCGATGTGTCTGAGAGTATTTTCGTTCTTGTGTACCTACAAACCTAAATGCCTAATAACGGCGGGTGAAATTTAGCACAAGTGCAATGCAGTCATGCTCGTGGTATCTGCACAAATGCTCCATGATGGTGTAGGCTGAGGATTCAAATGCGGGTTGATATGTTGTTGTGATGCCATGGTAAAACTCTAGTCTGTTCGGGACGTGTTGGAACCCGCGCGGCTCTCCCCGTGAGTTGCGGCCGGGATACACCATCGCCAAAAGTCCACGTCCAGTTCTACCTTGTCAGCAGATAATCAAATGGCCAACAAGCTCGAGACGTGGGCGCTGCCGCGGCTACAGCAACTTCTGGATCTGGACGAGGAGTCGCTGAAGCAAGTCATCACATACGCCGACTCGTTGTCCGGAGAGAGCGCGGCGGAGCATCTCAAGAATCTCCTTGGCGACGGTGCGAAGAGCTTGGACTTCATCTCCGGCTTCAACCTCGTTCGGCGACAACAGCAGCAGCAGCAGCAGCAGCAACAGATACCACCACCATCATCGGCGCCGGCGAGTGCGAGTACAAGTACCAGTGCAAATTCAAATAGACCTCACGCCAAAGGCAAGAAAAAGGCCAACATCCATGCCTTGCCACCGCGTCAGGTCGAAGGCCATGGCAATACCGCCGGTGCTTATCAAAAACGCTCCGAAGAGGACGACTACCTCGCTCGACCTGCGCGGCAGCGACACAAGGACCAAGTCGCTGATAATCTCGCTCTGAGACAATCGCGGCCAGACGCCACCCAGTTGCCATTGATTACAGACAGCGCGAAGCCCACCACCTTGCCCATCACCGCGAAACCGCCACCGTCTGCTTCCGGTCCTCTCATATCGGACTCCCTTTCATCGAGGAAGAATGCGACGACGACGAAAGGAGCCATGGCATCCTCGCGCACCGCTTCCCCAGCTGCCAAGACCAAGATCAACATATCTGGCGGGACGGCCATGCATGGTGCATCGACGGCTTTGACAGACCTGGACTCTGCCATTCGCAGTCTCGAAGTGCAGACCAATCCATCGCTGACCCCAAGCGCTGAGGACGACCTCCGACGAAAGTGCAACTGTATGGCGACACGACACCCACTGCTGGACATGGCACCCAACTGCTTGAATTGTGGCAAGATTATCTGTGTCAAGGAGGGCTTGGCGCCTTGCACCTTCTGCAAATCACCACTGCTGGACCAGGAAGATGTATTACGAGTGTTGCGCGTGTTGAAAGATGAGCGTAAGTCCAAAAGCTGTGCATATATTCATCTCATCCTCGCTGTTCTGACATATAGTTTCCTTTGATCAGGTGGCGAAGAGCGTATGAAGTCCAACAATGCCGCGCACAAGAAAGCTGACGTGGCACACGGCAAGGTCAGTCGAAGCATTGAACAGATTCTCCGCCTTGATTTTACTGATAGGAGAGTATTCTAGGCTCGTGCCTACACTGGTCGTGATTTCCTGGCACAGGCATCATCATCTGCGCGGTCATCCCCCTTGTCCTCTACGCCAGCGACTCCAGCTGGGTCAGATGATGAAGCCACTGCAAAAGCAAAGGCACACCGAGACAAATTGCTAGGATTTCAGGCGAATAATGCTCGTCGAACCGTCGTCCACGACGAAGCTGCCGACTTTGACGTACCTTCAGCCGGCACGAACATGTGGGCGAGTCCCCAAGAGCGAGCACAGCAGCTCAAGAAGCAGCAAAGACTGCTCCGTGAAATGGATTGGGATGCCAAACCCGAGTATGAAAAGAGACAAGTTGTGGCGAGCATCGATCTGAAGGCCGGAAAGGTGGTCAGACGCATGGCTGAGATTCCCCGACCGGATTTTACAAAATCTCACGATGCAGATGATGATGATCAAGAAGATTTCATTCCCCCCGTCAATTCTACTGGCAGTGGCGCTTTCAGCAACAACCCATTAGCAGCAGGTTTAATTCGCCCGACTGCAAGAAAAGAAGAAGATAATGACGGGAGAAGCAAAGATCCCAACAACCAGAAGCAGCGCGTGACATGGCGCCGAGTACAAATGGATCAAGACCAGGGCGATAACGAACAATGGATTCTCGACGGAGGCGTCTATGGCTCGCAACAACAACACCCGAATGTTCCTCTCGGCGAGGAAGAACATGCGTATGGATGAGACGTGCTTGTCTTTGAGACGAGAACCCTACCTCTCGATAAGAGAGATATAGAGAGAGATATATATACATGTCTATACTACTAGATGCCGAGTCGAGTCCTCGATTTTCCTCGTCAATAAATCGATTGGTATTATTACAAAATATAAGTACGTAACTGACTGACTGAGTAATAGGTATCTAAAGTCTTATACTTATCGAACATTGACTCCATTTATAGACATCACACTTTTCACTCTAGTGTAGATAATAACTGGAATAAAAGTATAAACTACGCAAGGCAAAGCATGAAATTCATGGAGCGAGCGACACAGAAAAGAGAAAAGGAAAGGAAAAGAAAGGAAAAGAAAAAAAACAAAAGTTGAACACGACAATGACAATACATATTGCGCGCGAGTGTGTGTCTGTGTGTAAAATTTCTTCATCACATCATTTCGCTTTGATAAGTAAGGTAAGGTATGGAAGCTTTGCATTTCTTCTTTCTTTGCATCTCCTTTTGCTCATTCTCTCTCAACCATCTCTTTCTTTCCAATCACGTCTGCTTTCCTCACCCCACCCACCCTCCCTCCCTCTCCACACTCACTTCAAATCCCGCGCCATATCCCACGCAGGCGCCAAAGTGGCATTCCCCCCCGTGGGACTCTGAGGATTCTGATCATAATACTCCGTCAGCGGCAGACCTGACATATCTCCCTCACTCAAATCACCAAGCGCGTCGTCAAAGTGGCTGTCTCCAGCTGCACCACCGCCATTGCCAACACCACCGCCACTACTCCTGCCACCACTACCAGAGACAGCGGCTTCCAATTGAAAAGCTTGTAAAGTGGGATCGACGACATCTTGGTGTTGAGTGAGATATTGCGCGTGTTCATACTGCTGAGAGCCAGGTTGGGGAGTGGCTGATGTGGGCGCCATGTGGTATTCTTGATGTTGCTGCTGCTGCTGTTGCTGATGCTGATGATACTGGTTCTGGTAAGAAGCGTAGACGGCTGGGCCACCACCATATACACTATTGCTATATTGCTGAGGAGTGCTGGTTCTCGAGCTGCCGAATAGGTCTTCGGGATTGGAACCTCCGGGTAGGCCGAGACTTCCCATGGTGGTTTGTTGGCCGTGAAGCGACACGGGTGTGGGGGCACGAGGCGCGGTGTGCAGCTCCTGATACATGTATGGGTTCTGTGGGAACTGCTGCTGCTGCTGCTGCTGCTGCTGTTGCTGTTGCTGAGGAGTGGTCTGGATCCAAGTGTGAGTCTGCGGATTGTAGGGTTGTCCAGTCTGCGGGTCGTAGGCGACGTTCGATGGAAGAGGCCGTCCCGGATTGGCGTACTGAAAGTGCGACTGCTCATAGCCACTGACTTGCTGCTGACCGTAGTAGGGATGCGACTCGAAACCACTGTTGCTGGGCAAGTAGGTCACATCGCGGCCTTGCCGTTTCTGTCGAACCTGGCGACCACCACGATACTCTCCATCTGGATCTCGTTCATCGAGATCACTTGCATCTTCTTCATCCTCGGTGAGCTCTCCCTTGCGGCGCTTGTTGGACGTCTTGCTGGGAGAGAACTTGTAGTTCGGATGCGCCTCTTGATGATGCTGACGCTCAAGCTTGGCCCATTCATCGAATTGGTTCCGGATGTCTTCCGACTCCATGGGCCATGATTCACCAGCCATCGCCGACACGATCTGATGGTTCTGTTGTTCGCCATACTTCTTCGTTCGGTCTGCATATGCTGACCGATACAGCATGAAAGAGTTCATCGGACGCTTGATGTATCCCTTGTTCTTCGCGACCTCCTCAAGTCGCACTTCTGTAGAACGGTTCACTAATGCTTCAATGTCTTTCACAGGCACAGGTGAATCCTTGGTCAGAACAGACAACGGAGCCGTGAGTGGTGGCCCCTTGTGCTTGTCGGACTTGGCTTTCTTGTCTTTCTTGCGGGGAGCGGGAGACTTGGATACTCTGGACTTGCCACTGCTGAAGGGCGAGTCTGTTCTCGTCCGGGCAGATCGACCGCTTCGAGTGCGAACGCCATCACTGGCCGTATTGGATCGAGGGGTTGGCGCGTTGTGTACGTAGGCGTGTTCGCTGGAGTAGCTACCATCGAAAGTGTCCTGCTATACAGTGGTCAGTGATCGTTCAACAGGTGAGTGACGAGTATGACGCGATGGCTCACATAGACACCAGAGCCGTTGTAATCTTCATGGTAGTCTGGGAAGTGTTCGATGGCCTGTTGGTGGTATGGCGCACTTTCTGCGTTGTATCTGCCGACCTGGTTGATGAGATCTGCATCGACCTGATCGTGAGACGGACCCGGGTGCATCATGGCAGCGGTTGTCATTCTTGAAGTGAATCGTGGCGGCTCGACCCCGAGACCTGTGAATGAGAGACTCTGGGGAATCGAATAGACCAGTGTCTATCAGGGCAGCAGTCAAAGAAGGTCTGCATGTCTTGTAAGCAAGGATTATCATTGCCATGGTTGCTTCCAACTGAATTGTCTTGCGCGCACGCGTGCATGCATGAGCACTTCGTGGAAGCGTTCAGAAGGGGATTGCCTACGTTGTGCGACCAGCCGCTGTAGCATGCACTTTGTTCTGCACGATACCGGCAGCCGGACCGAATGTTCCCTTGGCTTAGATTCGTGATGAGCACTCGCCTTGTTGTTCTTCTTTGCTGCGAGGCGGGAGAGACGAGTTGATTGTGCGTCTTTGCTGCAGTCGTCGTCGTCGTCTTCGTTGTTGTCGTCGTTGTCTGAAGGCAGGCTTTGTCTCGGGAGGTGGCCAAAAGGGACGGGCGAGCAAGCAGAGACGGACAGAATACCAGGCAAAAAGTCACACAAGATTCTTTGTGCAAGTAGAGCGACCGAGTACTTGTAGCAGAGGATGGGTTGATGATTGAGGTTGAGCCTTTGCAATTCCTCTCTGCTGAAGGCGGCCGATGTACACCGCATCCGTGGTGGTCTTGGACCCAGGCGCGCAAGAGATACTCAGATGGCCGCTTTCGGAAGTCGAGCTTGCGCGACCACTTCGCTGCGATGAGCATAATAGCGTGCCAATTAATGCCCCGATGAGATACAGGGAAGAGTCGTCGCTGCTCGCAGAGCTCGAGGGGAGGAAGCATGAGAGTTCGAACGAACGCCCTCAGAAGTCCATAATCTCCCAAAAGGATCATCCACGCTCGCGCAGCTTGGAAGCACCACGACCCACGCCACCACCTGCTGTGTGGGACTGGAGCAAGCCAGAATCTAGCACGCGCGCTGTCGTTGCTACGACGGTCCTCCGTCAAGTAGGAGGCTATAGCAGGTGCCTATAGTTGTGGCCCACTAGTTCGCTGTGGATCATTGACGTGCAGTGGGCATGTGTCGACGTGCAGGGATGAAGTGAATGAATGGTTTGGTTAGGTGTGCTGGGCTCGATCATCGCCGCCGGCTGGTCGAGATGCTCACATTTCGTGCCCAAGTCCGTGTTTGTTACACATGGTGCTCGAACCACATTCCTCACGCTTAGCACACTGTCCGCTTCTGAAACCGTGTATGGCTAGGCCAATAGCGAATTTACAGCGGCCGTCCCCAGACCCACCTCCAAACACACAACCACATGCGGTCTGGTGATTGCGAGTACCTGCGCACCATCTGCGAACGCAAGCGTGTTCCTGGCCTACCCGTCGGCTGCCTGCATGTTCGACCCAACGACTGGGTGGTAGGGCGTTTGAGCCGGGCACACGCACTACAGACGCATCGGTCTCCATCCATCGCACCAATAGCGGCATGGGGACTCCTCGCTGGAGTGGTGATGGCACGTGCAGTTTCAGGTGCGGAAATGTACGGGTGGTATCTCAGCGCCTGCGAGCAGCACGTTGCAGCAACCACAGCCGGATGGGGCCACACGGGGGGTGTGCAGTCATACGCGCCATACCGCAGTGAGCATCGAGCTTGATACATGGTGTGGTTGTACAGGGCTTGACGCTTGAGATCTAGCGTGCATTCCGGCTGGCACACAGCAACACATGCTTCGGCACCAGCCGAGCTACACTGCTCGCAAGCAGAAGACGGAGTGGCATGCTTGGCCCCTAACTCCTTGGACTTGCGGTACAGAATGCCGCCGTGCACGAATACTCCCTCAGGCTCATCGACGGCGGCGCGCTTCTCCGCAGCCCCAGCCCGCCCTGTCGCTGATGTGCAACTCGTGCCCGCGCTGAGCTGCGCCTCTGCAGGTACCGCTCACATTCACTCACGTGGGAAGTTTAGCTGCAGCAGCATCAGCATTGATACCTAGGAGGTAGGAGGTACTTTAAAGACGCTTCGAAGACTCCCCCCATGTTCGGTGTGCACGTGACCCGTGCCAACAGAATTGCATCTGAGCATATAGAAATAAGCAAAGGCTGGTAGTAGTCCTGCGACTTGATTGGATGCCACTCGTCGAATTTCTCGCTGCTGTGGCCCAATCCGAGACCTGCGCCCTTCCGGTTAATGTCCGATGGTGATGTACAAGGAGTGGTATACGATCTACTTTCGTCTGCTCGGGCATCAGGACGGACAGCTGCACTGACACACGCCCCTCCCGCACCTCTCATCAGTGTAACCACATGTGTACTGCAGAGGCTGATAATACCTCCCCTCCCCTAGTGTGTCCGGTTGTACTGACTTCTGGTTGAAGAGAAAGCTTGAGACCCTTTCGGCGACGCCTTTAGGAAAAGCTCCGATGGTCAGCAAAATCATGCCCGTTTCCCACTCGTTGCCTAGTATCTTGCGCGTATCAATTCCAGGGTATGGCTCGCAAAAAGTGTGATAACAAGGCCACCGCTGCATGTAAATCGGACCCGAAATCCATTGGCACCAAACTTCGACTCCATGTGATGATAGTTGGCTGGCGAACTCGCATGCTTTTCTGATTGGAGCAAGTACGTGGTTTGATTTCTGGATTAGCGTGTTGATGAATCTGAGCCAATGGTCATGCAAAGCACGAAAATCCATCCAGGAAGTTGCTGGTAAAGACCACTCGGACACACGGTCGAGATCGTGATAGCATTACTTGGGCGTGCCGACAGACAAAGCGTCCACGTGAGACAGCTAGAAGACATGGCTTTTCAAGCACCTTGCATTTGCTCGTCTTCGTCCTCGCCGTCGTCGCCGATGCCCTCCCATTCCGACTCCTCATCCCCTCCCTCGGCCTGTTCATTTTCCGGACCCAGTACCGCGTTGAGCTCTTCCACAAGCTCGTGCGCGTGATCGAAGAGTCTGTGATCCTCGTATTCCTGCTGGTTGTAGAGCTTGAGACTGGTCGTGAGCCAGCGACGACTGCCTTTCTTCGCCCGTGCGTTCTGCTCCTGGTTCGTGACTGGAGCGCCTGTGTCCATGGCATCCCCATTCCGGGCATCGGCGATGATGCCGTGAGGCTCGGCGAGCAGATATTGGCACCAGCCTCCCAGGTACCATGCTTCCACACTCTGGTCATCTTCCTGAACTAGCCGATGCAGCACTTCCATCGCCTCCATCTTCAGGTCGGCCTCCATTAGCAGGCGTGCAAGTGACACCTTGGTTGGAAAATCAGGCACAGCAGGATCCTCTGGCTCCAGATCCATCCACATCGCGAGCGAGCGTTGCAAGGCCGATTGGGCGTCCTCTCGCCGATCTTGCGATAATCGGACGGAGGCTAGAGTCTGCAAAACCTCAGCACTCGTGTCATCCTCGACCGACATGGCTTCAGTGATCAGGTTTTCACAGCGTGCTTCCGCGTCGTCCTCCCAGGACAAGTCCGTCATGTACACCTCGACGATGCCGCAGAGAGCGTTAGCAAGCTTCCGCTTCTTCTCGACGCGCAAGAGTAACAAAGCCTCGTCGTCGATGCCGGGCGGAAGGCCAGTGCCACTCTCAAGCGCGGCAATTTCATAGTGCAGCGCTTGGACGCCCTTTTCGAACCAGTGCACGCTCTGCTTGCCACCTTCCTCGCACAGCTGTGCAAGCCAGAGGAACTTGTCGGCGCCGCCACCGAGAGTCTCTGGCACCTTGCCGTCGGGATCGAGTAGTACGGCCTGCTCAAAGTAGCGCCGGGCCGAGTCTACAGCGCCCAGCTCGATGGAGATGTCGCCCAGCAGCGTGGCTGCAGGCAGCTTGTCGGTGACAGAGCCGTTCTTGACGTGGGACCAGAGTTTTTTGGCTGCGACAAGTGCTTCGGCGGGCTGCGACTGTTCGACCAACTCGAGAGCGGACGCGTAGAGCTGCTCGGGCGACGCTTCTGGTTCTTGAGACGCCATAACAGTGGCCGGTTGCTTGTGCGTGTGCTTCTGTGTGTTGTGCTTCTGCTGGTGGGCGCGGGCTGCTTTCTTGGCCATCACCGTGGGAGTGGGAAATGTGCGTCGGCAGGTCCTGCTGGATTGGTATTATTTGCACAATAATAGGTCGTGGCGGTGGTGGTGGTGGTGAAAAATAGCACCCTGCAGCCCCAAGAAAGCTTGTTTCCAACCGCCGAAGCCCCGACACGCGAACCAGTGGAGGTAGAACTATAGGACCTCGACGATGACATCTTTCTCCCTCTCTCCCTCTCTCGCTATTTCTACCTTGCTCTCTCTTCCTCCCTGTTCGGGCTAACTGGTTCTGCTGCTCGTTGCCACCGCACCCGATTCATGACTGCACATTGAGCACGAAAGAAGACATGGGTCGAGAAGAACAGCAGGAAGAGCGGGAGGTGTTGGATTCCATCTTTCCCGACGAAATCCAGGACATCTCCGAGACCGAGTTCCGCATCACCATCGTCCTCGACACGCCGGAGCAGCGCGAGGGCACGGCCGCCGCCGCCGATGACAGTGAGGACGAGAGTGGCCCAGAGCCGGTGCGCATCATCCTGAATGTGCGCTACCCCGAAAAGTACCCCGATGAGGCGCCCGTGCTCGACATCACGCAGCCACCCAACGCGCCCAAGTATGAGCACCTCGACATTCAGGAGGATAAGCCACGGCTGCTGGATGCACTGCAGCCGGACATTGAAGCATCACTCGGCATGCAGATGATCTTCACCATTCAGGCCACGCTGAAAGAGGCCGCTGAGCAGCTCATCAACGACCGCTATGCTGCCATCATTGCGGTGCGCGACGCAGAACGGGCACGTGCCGAGGAAGAGGAGAACAAGCGCTTCGAGGGCGAGAAGGTCACACGCGAGAGCTTCTTGGCCTGGCGCGACAAGTTTCGCAAGGAGATGGCTGAAGAGGCCGAGCGGAAACGCCTGGAGCAGGAAGCCGAGGAGAAGAAGAAGCGTGGTGGCAAGGAGCAGAAGGATCTATTGACCGGAAGGCAATTATGGGAGCAAGGTTTGGCAGGCAAGACTGCCGACGATGAGGACGAAGGTGAGGATGCCATCACAGAGGGCATGAGAGACGTGAAAGTAGAGGGATGAAGAGAATTTGCAATCTGGCCGGGTTGCCACGAGCGATTGTCTTTATGACCCGGCCGCACACTCTGTAACCCAGCATTCCTGGCAGATGAAGGCTGGAAGCTGGAACAAGCTTCTCTCACACTTGTCGAAGTGAATACGCGAATCTACCGTGCCAAGCCAGTGGCGGGTGACCACTACTTACTTGATAGATGTGGTCCAAACTGGGCTGTACAAGTATGCTGTGGCTTCATCACCCCCAGAGACACTGACGCTGTGCTACCACGAGCGACTCAGCTACAGAGTCGACACGAGGTGGTCTGACAACCAGTCCCGGCGACCTAAGCATCGTCTCGTGGCAATCCCTAGAGAGCAAGAGAGTGCAGGGTCAGCAAAGGGCTACAGCACAGCACGAGAGGCTTGGAGAGACAAACCATATTCCAACCTCTTGTATCTCGATACGGCTCATCTTTCTTTGGCATAGCCGCATAGTCTTCTGCCTTCCTCTTCTCAGGGCCCCAGATACTGCCTTCCTGTTTGGCCACATCGTTCGCAAAACCCGGATCCCATGTGTGCGTATCGCTCCCGCCACTCGCATTCCATCCACCAGCTGCCCAATCTTGTAGGCCTCCGATCCAGTTGCCCAGCTTTTGCATCACAGTCGCTCCCTTTCGACCTTTTGCAATAAACAGTCTTCGATATACTGTACCCGAGCTGAGCTCCATCCGAGCTGGCTGCTTGAGAGCCACAATATCAAAATCCTCAAATCCCGCTGCAGTGTACATATCTCTCATCTCCTCCCCCGTGAACCCATTCCGTTTAATCGTGTGCGCCATATCTGTAGTAGTAGTAGAAGAAGAAGACGAGCCATGATGATTGTCACCACCACCACCTTTCTCAAACGGCAAAAAATCCACAATCACCAAAACTCCCGTTTGAGCCTTCAATCTCTTCGCAAGTTGCTTCACCGCCCGCTCCGGATTTTCAAAATGATGAAATCCCAACCCTACGGCTACAACATCAAATTCATACCACTCCTCACGATCTTCCAACGCCGAATCCTGCCCTTCCCCATCCTCCTCCACCAACAAATTCCCCACTCGAGCACACGCTTGCTCCGCGGTCAAACCAGACGCACGAGCCGCATCATTATATTGCTGGACCATTTTCTCAGAAATATCGAGTGCTCGCGTCTGTGTGACATAAGGCCCCAGTGCCAAAGTGATGGCGCCCGTACCACAGGCATAATCGAGTAATCGCACATCTCGTCGCTGTTGACCGGGTGGTTGCTGGTGGGGAGAAATCCATTCGGCACCAATCCATTCGGTGCGGGCTTGAAGGGCTGTTGCGACTTGAGATTTCAGCTCGTGTTGCCAGGGTTTGGTGTTGTAAGTTGCGGAGAGTTCACTTTTTTTTCTCTATTAATGCCATACATCTCTCATCGTGGTGACCATGGGGAAGACGTACTCGAATGCTTTCCGATTTGCTTCGGTGAATGCTGACATGGTTGTAGGTGGGCTTGTCCTTGTGGCTGTTTTTAGAATCGATGTGGGATTTGGTGTCCAGAAATGCTGTGTGCCTATTCCATCAACTGCAGGTAATTACATGTACATGTAGTACGTCCAAGATAATTAATGGAGAGTTATATCACATGTTCGCGATTGGAAAGAATGAGGGGGCAAACCAAGTCGGAAGTGAAAGGTGGGGTAGTACACCAAGCCGACGGACATCACAGCACGTACATACATGTCAGAAAGTGAAGACCTTTATTATTATTATGACCAGTATACAAATCGGCCGACTAGGTACTAAAACAGCCTTCGAATCTTCTAATAGACACCAGGCACAATTCTCCATCGGACAATCTGGCAGTATTTCTCCCAATCGTCGCCATACTTGCGTCTGCACTTTGCTTCGTCGCGCATCTCACGATGGATGAGCAGAATGGCAAAGTATAACATGTAGAAGTAGGTGATGGGCATTCCGGCGCCTTTCATGCCATCTGTACTCACTAAGCGCGAACCTTCAAACAGAATGGTGGGCGTGAGTTTGTAGCCTGCGGCCAGTGTCGGCAGGCAATAAGACCAACTCATCAGCCAGTCACCCAAGTAGTTGATATGTCTGGCAGTCCCCCACCAGCCAGTCGTGAGCAGTCGGGATCCAGTCGAGGTCTCAATGTACTTTAGGTGTGCAACCTTGGGGTCATTCGGGTTCGTTCGAAAGACGTTCTTCTCATTGTTGGTGGCCCGGAAGATGTAGTAGCCCGTCGCTTGAATGGCAAGAATGATTGCTACCCACACTGGCCCGAGGGCAACGGGATGCACGCTGAGATATTTGGCTTGGATGGAGTAGATGAACGGCACCCATACCAAATCGCCAAAGGACAACATGAACCCGAAACCATCGGTGGTCAGATCCATAGTGGTCAGGATGGCCGGCTCCATGTAAAGAGCATCGAGAACGTAGACGGCCTGTGAAACAATCACAATAACTGCAAAGTTGTCAACGAGGGCCGTACTCACAATTGTAAAAGAGTCGGTGACTTACGCATTGAATCAGTGATGTAGCCGTAGCTCTTGTACTGCTTGGCCGCGAATGCCAAATCCAACAAGACCCAGCCAATCATGCCGGGCCGCAGCTCCATGAAGCTCTTGATATCAATTTCACCAACGAAGGGAATGGTCACGCGAGGGTTGAGCTCACGGCCAATGTACCAATCATACAACATGTTCCCGCTGTGGCCACCAGCTGCCAGCTCGCGCTGCTCCTTATTCCCAGCCTTCACTTCAAACGACTTCAGGTAAACGAAGATGGCGAGGGCGTATGCGATGATGATGTTGACGGTGAGGAGCTGGATGTAGTTGCGGTTGACGAAAGTCCAGACCTGGAAGTCGGGCCCGCGAAGAACGGTGCCGGCGGCGCAGGCGACGAAGATGGTGATGGCGGAGAGAAAGGCATTGAACCGGTATCTCAGACGGCCGCCCGTCCTCAGCTCCGTGCCGAGCACATCGTGGGCCGGGAGCAGAACATAGAGTAGCAGACTGAGGCCGTACCAGAAGAGTGAGCCTAGCACGGCTTCGGTATTGATGAGACCGGCCCAGCCTGGCCAGCCCACGTCGGCCTTGAGGGTGTCGAGGGCGTGCTGCCACGGCGCCTTGTTGGAGAGGGTGGGCGGCGTGAAGAGTTTGGCGGGCGAGAGCAGCGACGGCGGAGGACAGCCCGAGACGTCGTTGCAGAGGAAGCCAAAGGCGTAGCAGGCGATGGGAAGGCCAAAAGATATCAGGGCCGCGCCAATGCTGAAATGAGGACCATAGCGTCAGTGCTGCTCCATGCGTATCTCGACACGTATGGATACATGTGTCTTCTCTGCTGCATTGCAAGTGTGGTAATGGTGATGAGGATGAGGATGATGCCAATGATGCTGAAGGTGTTTGTACTTACGGGCCGCCAAACTCATAACCATGGGCCTCCTCCGCCGCCGCTGGCGCCCTCGTGCTGCGTGCGGTCGACTTGGTGCGAGCCATGAATGTTATGCACCTTTACCCTGATGAGGTATGAGGGTTGGGGAGCAGGTAGAACCAGAGTAGAGTGATTCAGTTAGGGTCCTGTAATTTTATCACCACATGTGTTTTTACGAGACTCAGAATCAGGTACAACCTAGATTTGTTGATGGTATAGAACCTTGTCGCGTCGATCTCATTCCACCGTCATGACCTCACCAAAACAGCCAGCCAACCAATCAAATCTGCTATCAGTACCTTGCACGCGCTACGAGGTAGGAGGTATATTGGACGTAAAGCTCCTGTGATCCTTTCATGAGTCTTCTATACTTCCATGAGGATGCGATGAACTCGAAATTCGAGTAGACCGGTTGATGCCAGCACGAGCAGACAGAAGGTCGCCGTTTGGATCACATACGGGCGAACCTCATCAGCGACGACTGCGTTCGGAGTATTTGCATGTTACGATATGCTAGCTAGCTACAATGACAGCCTGGCCATCACGTTCTACAACATATAATATCAAGTTCTTGACCAGTAGCCGAAGTAGAATATTCTGGTACCTCTAGCGGCAACGGGTACTCAGAACACGAGAGTAGAGTGGACTCACTCAAAACATATATCTAAGGCTGTATCTGGAAACGTGCAACAACTAAACGATAAGGTCAGTACCTTACTTCATAATCTTACTGTGGATTCACTTACCTTCACTCTTGATTCTTGCTGGTATCGGCACCAGTCCCGTGCTCAACGGGTTGGTATAGTACTGGCCCTCACACCATACCATACCACTCCAACAAGCTCACATCTCAACGACGAGACCGCCCTTCAACGCACCAAAATCCAAATGAATACTCCGCATACCCAAGCCACCGGGCCCCATGAATTGCTGCATGTGCCGCATAGACTGGCCGCCGTCGCCAATGGAACCTGGTCTGTTGCCATAGATGGTCTCGCCGACCATGCGCAATTTCATGGGCATCAGGCTATCTCTCCAGAATTCTTGAATATCTGACTTCTCCTGCGCACTCTGAAGGGCCTCCTTATTCTTCCGAATACACTCTTCCTCCTTCTCCGAGCTCCACCATAGGGGTAAGAGACCTTGGACTTGCTTGGCGCGCCACAACATATTTCGAAATGCCACTTCCGAAGAAGACTCGCCGTTGTAAATGGTGCCGGGCATAGTCTCACCTTCGAATGTGTAGGTGTCCTCCTGTCGCATGCGAAGTACATCAACGAGAATTCGGAACGTATCTTCTTCCGATCCGTCATGGAGGAAGGTGTTCTCGGAGAGGCGTGTGAATGGATTGGCAGCACTGCTGCTATTGCTCCCGCTGCCAGTTTGTGCTGGCGGTGGCGCTCCCTCGCCAGCTAGTCGGCTGCATTGCCGCTTGTGCTTCTTCCAGTGCGCTCTCTGGCATTCGCGGTTACAGTAGAGCACCGACTTGCATTTCGTACACTTCTTGAGCTCGCCTTCAGTGTTGTTGCACTTCGCGCAGACCTGTGCAAGTTCTGTCGTGCTCATAGTGTCTGATTGTGCAGCAGACATGGCGAAAGTTTGAGAAGCAAAAGGTGCTGGAATGTTGAGTGCAGATGTTTGGGAAAAGAGCGACTGGAGTTGACAACAGCGACCAACTCAATCAAGTCAGGTAGGTACCTGACATGTAAGGAAGGAGCTACGGCGAGCCATCAAGTTTACCACATGTACCTACCTGTTCTACGGCGAGCAATTTCTGGTTTATCAAAAATCAACGAACGCCGCATTGAGAACTTGGATGATTGGTGCGCACTGCGCAACAATCACTATCGTCAGGTTTGGTTGCAGTCATGTAATAATTGGTGAAGGTCAGGTACCTGGTAGGTCTTTATGTCGCAGACGGAGTGGATTTTTCGAAATATCGAGCGCAGAGAACAACAACCCCCCAGCAAGCACTTAGGTACCTGTTAGCTGGAGCGCTGTGAATATAATGTACCTACCTGCTCCAGTGCCCACAGTGCTTGCTGTGCGGTTCATACAGCTTGACAGCATCGACCACCATAAACATATATAGTACGCATTTCGGTGGGTATGGTATCTCTGCACTGAATTCTGTATGTCGGTGTCCAGTCTCTGCGCATCTAGCATATTTCTGGAAGGAGGTTTTTTTTTTGCGCATGCATAGGCCTTAGCACCGTGTTTCCTGACGTCGCTCGTGCGCCTGCGTATACGCTGATTCCCATGCAACGTGAGTGCACTGTGCTGTTCATGTAGCAGTCGTACTCCCATCCCCGCATCTTATTATTAGGTATACCACAAGTGAGCTGTGAAAGACGCACCAGGCGGATCGCAGTATGTGTACCAGGTACACCGACGGCGCCTCTGTATGTGCCCATGACGCTATATTCAGGCGGCTACTCATCGACCACGCTCCCATCAACGAAACTACCGTCCTGGCTTTCACCGCGCTCCATGTCAGGAGCTGTGACGGCGCTCACAATGCTCGTCGTGCTGCCCATCCGTTGGAGCTTCTGCCGCTTTTTGACATGCAGCACTTCGGATTCGTCGTCCTCGCCCAACTCCTCTCGATCGCGCTTCGCATCGCCTATCGAACTGGGCGCTGGCGAGCTCCTCGTCGTGCTGGCGTCTTTGTCTTTGTCCTTGTCCTTGTCCTTTCCTCCTGCGGGCGGCCGCTGCGCAGCTAGACTCTTCGGCAATTTCCCGTTGGCAGTCTTGTTAGCCTTCGCTTTCTCCTTCAGTCCTTTCTTCAGGAGCTTTTTGCGCACGCCTCCAGCACCCTTGACTGCGGAGTCTCCATCTTCGCCGTCGCCTGCACCCTCCTTGCCATTCCCTTCCTGGCCAGGATTGGGCGTGCCTCCACGAGAGCCGCTGGGTGTGCCATTCATCTTTGCCATGGCGTTCCTGCTCGCCGCACGCCCACTCAGGCCCATGCACTGTTCCAGATGCTTCGCAAACCTCGTGATGAGCAAGCTCCGTTTGCAGCTTGGACACGTGTGCCACGGCACATATTCGCCCTTTTTGAGCTTTTCGTCAATCTTGCTCGCCTTTTTCTCACCCTTTTCCAGTTTCTGATTGTTACCCGCCTTCTTGTCATCTTCCGCCTCGCCGTTGGGCGAAGGCGGCCCTGTGCCTTCGTGGGTCTGATCCTCGCTTGCCGGCGTGCCGTCGTCCTTTTTGTTGTTCTTCTGTGCTTCTCGTTCCTTCTTCGTCAGCGGTCTCCCGGTGACATCGCTTTTGAGAAAGGGATTGCCATAGATGTCATGCCCAGGCCGTTTCGCCCATGGCTTGCGATCACAGTAGTTGGTGTTACTGGGGGGGTCGGCAGCAGTACCTCTCACGCGAGACGCAAGAGGCGGATCGAGCAGTCGCGGGAGGTTGCACGCATCGCAGTGCGGCAGGCGCGTCTTGGTATCGAGTGAGGCCACCAGCATCTTGTGCTCGCGATGTCGATGGGCAACGATGTTGTGGACGATTTGTTGCAGGGCATCCTCGAGTATCTTTTGGGCAATCGTAGCCAAGGAGGGCTCTTTGGCGTTGGTCATGGTGTCGATTCCGTCGCGCCGTCGTCTGTTGTTGTAGTAATGTCATGTAGGCTCATATGCCCTGCAGGAAGCGCAGATGCCAGATGGTGGTGGGAAATACCTTAGTTCTGGACGGGACGCGGTCTTAGGTTGGACTCATGGGAGCCTCCCGCCGAAACGCACCTCTCCATTTCGGACCGACCCTTAAGCTGAAGCCTGAGCACCTCACCTGTTCATGCTCGAGAGTGCATGATGTGTGCGCGTGTGATGAAGAGCGTGGAAAAAGGGCAAGTAATGTGGTGAACCGAAGAAGTCGTTTCGGCAAATCGTACAGCATCGTCCGCACATCCGACCTATCTACTCTCACATCGTTTCCGTTGCCAGAATCGCCCTTCTCTCACGGAATATTAAAGCTGAAAAGTACAACCAACAATCCAGTCCATGCTGTCGCTCGAACGTTGTTGCTGAACAGCAATAGACCTCCCAGACACAGCAAAGCAACGCCTTCCCGGTTCCCATGTATCATCACACCAAATGCCGCGCCGCCGCCGAAGGGGTATCGCAGTACACTTCATTATTGCCACGACCAGACATCAAGAGACCTGCTCTTTGCCGTGGGCTGTGATAATCTCCACCTGGACTCCAACATCCTTCACGAAGCCATTTCTGAGCGCTTCTTCTTTCCTCTCGTTCGCCGCAGCTACGCTCGACGCGTCATCTTTCACTGCTGAGCCAGTCAGCTACCATACCATCACGTGGGTCCTCGAGTGAATGCTTGCAGCATGCTGCTATCAGTGGAGTTGCGCTCATCCTGCTTCATCTGGCCAGCCATATCCTCCGTCTTCGATCGATGACGTTGATGTGTAGCCGGGGATTTCACAGGACGAGGACGACTCTGCTGCACGGGCGCACCAGAAGGCGCAGGGTGGAAGGAAGGTGGGGAAATGGGTGCACGCGGCGCTTCGTACAAGTACGGGCTCTGCGGCTGGGTGTAGTAGCTTTGTGGAAAGGGCTGGATGGGATAATGGGAGAAGAAAGCGGGCGACGCACCACCAGGGCTGACACCAGAGTAGCCGTATTGCCCTTGCTGGGGCAATTGAGCTTGCTCGCCAGGGTGAGGCGGCGGCAAAGTGGGCGTGTGAGGCTCATCATTAGGACGCTTGGTTCCAGCGTTGGCACTCTGACCCTGCTGTGGATAGAGCGGTTGTTGCTGGTAACCCTGCGGAGGTGGAGGATACTGACCAGGCTGTTGCGGTTGGCCTTGCTGAGGTGGGTACTGCTGATCGCGGCTGTTGGCTGGTAATGGCTGACCGTACGCTCCATACAGTTGCGTATTGGGAGGCGGGTTCTGGCCACGCCACACCGTATGTGCCGGCACGAACGCTTGAGTCTGCGCGCTAACGGGAGTAAAGACACATTCTTGGGAGAAGCGAACACAGTTGGTGCATCGGCCATCTTCAGACTGTTCGAAACCCGAGCAGCGGATCTGATCATCACGTTAACAGCAGGCCGCGAGTGCGGCGAGCAAATCGACATACCTTGCGACGACGGCAATATCGACACGCTATCGCTGTGCGTTGACGAGGTGCGGGCTGAGCAGGAGGATAACCCATTTGCTGGCCCTGCTGATACGGCGGAGGATACATGGTCTGCGGTGGTGGCAGCGCGCGATACTGATCGGGATGATTGGGCTGCAGCGTCGCCATGGCGGGAGGACCTTGGGGTGCGGCAGTGATGCCCGGCAGCTGCTTGGACACATGGTCATCAGCATTCTTCGTGTTGCCTGCATCTAGAGCAGGATCGATTTCGGCGGCCATGGTGGAGGGCGCGCGCGACAAGTTGTGCAAATAGAGTGATGGAGAGCGGTTGTGCCCGGAGAAGGGAGGGAGGGAGGGAGCGAGCGAGCGAGTAACAACAGCGCAGGGTTTAGAAATCAAGATGGAAAAAGAAGCGACGCTGATTGCGTAACAAGCAGAGCATCGCTGTCTTGGCAAGATTTTGCACTTTTTGCGCGGTGCACAACCGCAACACATTCAGTTATTTAGGTGCAACTTACCTGATTCGTCGGCCGGGGCTGATACTGTCCATTTTGCGGTGGTTGTGGCGACCATTGCTGAGGTGGAGGTTGATTGGGTTGTGAGGTGGGCGGAGCAGCACTGTTCGGGGCCCATTGTTGCTGTCCATTGGGAGATCCGTACATCTGTTGCGCCATGCTGGAAGACTGCAACGGCGACGAAGGTCGCTACACGAGTCCTGTGCGTTGCGTTGCGTTGCGGGCGGGCGGGCGGGCTGGCTGGCTGGCTGCGATGCGTCGGATGCGATGCGATGCGATGCGACGCGACGCGCTGGAGATGCACGCGCAAGTGGGCTCCAGATAAACACGGGCAGGCAAGTGCAGGCAGGCCTTGCAGCAGCAGCAGCAGCAGCAGCAGCAGCGACAATAATGCACGTAGGCGTGCAGTGATATTAAATGTTCAAAAGTCGCACAAAGCCAGACAGACGCGCGGGCCGGACGGTCGGTAGTGGTGCAGGCAAGGAATGCTGTCGTGGGAGATTTAAACGAAGCCGATGCCTGCCGTCGCGCGACGAGGTGGCACACGCAAGCGCGCGCTGAATAATAATGTGCGGGAGCAGGCTCTCGCGCGCGCCGCACAGTCTTCGTCGTCAGCGCCGCAGTAGCAGTAGCCCCGCGGTCGTGAGGAGTTCGTCGCAGTAGTGTGTAGTAGACGGGTATGTAGTGGAGGTGATGGTAGTGGTGTGGTGGTGGTGGTGGTGATGGTGGTGATGCAATGCGCGTCGCGAAAAAAGGGCTGTCTCGCGGGCGGCAGAAGATGCGGGAGAAGTGGAAGAGATGATCCGGCGGTCTGGTAAGATGTGGTGAAGAAGAGTTGGGGCTCGGGACGAGGATTTTACTGGCACCAGTCGTTCATTATTAGCTAAGGTACATGTAGCAGGTAGCTAGCTAGCAACGCAAATACTAATCAATCCAGTGCAGCGATGGTGCTGACTACAGCAGGCAAAGACAGGCGTGCGGCCGTGGCGACGTCGACGGCGGGCATGCCATGGCTCCTTCGTGATTTGAGGCGCACAGACGCAGACGCAGACGCAGACAGTGGCAGCAGCGGGAGCAGCAGCAGCAGCACTGGCAGCACTGAGAGCAGGAGGCAGCCTCTCGCTCCCGTCGCCCTCGAGGCTCCCGTGCTAGAGTAGCCGCTAAGGCAAAGAGAGGCAAGGTACCTGATTACCGTATGGAACTAGCGCTGCAAGCGATGATCGTGCCGGCGCCTCTTTCCGTGCTCGGGCGGCGGCCTGTGGCCTGCTGCTGCTGGGAAGGGCCTTGCCGGCCTGGCCTGGCCTGTTCTGCCCAGCCCAGCCCTCCCTGCACCCGTCGGCGCAGTTGCAGGTGCAGGTGCAGGCGTGCCAGGCACATGTCTACCTAACTGAGAGTGACCGATGAGCCCGCCGCGGTGACTGCGGACCGGTGGTTGAGTCACTCTCCAAAAGAGTGGTGATGACCACATCAGCCGACAGCGTCGTAAGGTCAGGTAAGGTAGGTAGTACCTCCTAGGAGGGTAGTAGTCAGTCGTAGGAAGGTAGGTAGGAAGGTAGTTGGTAGGTACAACCTACATGTAGTCGGGTACAGTAGTAATAGGACCACCAGGTCCACCACTACACCTCCTACACCACCAGCAGCAGGCAACAGGCCACCCGCACTCGGGCCCTGCGCCCCCACTCGTCCTAGCGGCTCGAGTACGTGCAGCGCCAGAGTGCCACTCCCTCCCTCGCGCTGCCGAGGTCGCTGGCCAAACAACTCACAGGCGCGTAACCAAGACCGCACCTGTGGTTCTGGGTGGCACGGAGCGGCCGTCAGACGAGAGGGCCGCAACTGGCAGCCGCCACTCTAGCACGCTGATTGGGCCGCGCCAGCTCAGGACCGCTAGAGACAAACGAGCAAAGCGAGATGATGATGCGGCGACATGGGGTCCATTGGGTTTACATACTTGACTTAGCTACATCTTTGTGCAGCCTGCCGCGCTAGCGCCACCGTGGTTAATACTTAATAGAAACTTAAGAGGGGCACACCCGGCCTCCGTACGAGTGCCAGCCTGCCAGTAGACTTGACAGGGGGGCCACGCGGCGAGCAACAAAATCGTGTCTGGAGACTTGCAGACTGCAGTAGTCTGCTTATCTTACCTGCCTTCGCGCTGCTCGCTCACGCCGCCGGGCGGATCCTTGGTGGACGAGCAGGAAGAAGAAAAGGAAGAGGAAGAGGAAGAGGAAGAAGAGGAAGAGGAGGAGGTAGAGGTAGAGGTGGTGGTGGTGATGGTAATGGTAATGGTGGAAGAGGTGGTGGTGGTGGCGATGGTGGAAGATACAAAGAGGCAAAGGGTCTTGCCGTTGCAGAATTTGCGGTCTCTCCAAGGTAAAAGTCCTGTCCAGAAAATACAGACCGTCATGTGTACGGTCGGGTAGGTAGGAGGTAGGGTAGGGAACAGTTCCAGGTTGGCATCATGCTCCAATCAGCATAATTCCAGCCAGATGCAATGCGTTGTTTGGCCCGCGGTCCCAAGGTTCGGTAGGCGGGGGCAGGACGGCGCAGCGAAGCGAACCGCGGGCCCGTCGTCGACGTAATGGTGTGATGGACAGGTGCACTGTGGACACTCTATCTCGATGACTGCATGTGGTCAGGAGGCTAATGTTTGATGTGGGTGTCGCCGCCGGCCGGTAGCGGTGTGCTGCATAATGCATGTTCTCACAGCTGCAACTAGGCGCAACCGTCCGGCAACGCCATCAACCGAACCTTTTATAGACTGGTGGTACCTCCTAGCCAACCGTACGACGGTCCTTGTACATAGGTAGCTCAGAGGTACGTTCTCTCTACCTAGGTAAGGTAGGTACATACATGATACAGCATTAGAGCTGTTTTCTTTTTACCGCAGCGACCGTACGAGTTGATGCCTGCTGTGTAGCTGAGTCGAGGGCAGCATGCGAGGGGCACAGAGAGAGAGAGAGAAAGGGAAGAAGAGGGAGAGGGAGGAATATGCACCCTGGTGTATCTGCCTCTGCTGACCAGTATGCTATCGCGAGCCGAGGCTAGACGGGCCTTCCTGTCAGGATTCAATAATACCTCGTACCACACTTCCTTACTGGATCACCACATGCCTCTTTATATATATCGACTGCACCTCCCGGTATGATGTGAGCAACAGAAGACGGCGATTTCTTTGCCAATCTGGCAGAAAGTGTCAGAGGTGTGCAGTACGGCACCAACTGGCAGGACGACAGGTCGGACCAGATCCATCGGGAGTTCTTTTGTTTCTCTTAGGTGTATGTACCTGTACCTGTAGTCAGCTGGGCGTCCGTGCAGCCTGTCACATTCCGGACATTGCGTGGTTGATGTCCAAGGTAAGGTAGCATCTCTTCTGCATTGTCACTTGTCAGTCTCAGAAGGCAGTTCGGCGCTTGACGCGGGGCTTTCGATGGCACCGGCATGGCAACTCAGCGTGTTGTCACCACCAAAGACGATCGCGCTCCCCAGGCACGATGTATCCTTCCTTCTATGAGTATTGCCTGGCCGGGCTGCCAGGCTGGTGAACGGGGATGGCCCATGTCTAGCGGGCTCGCGCTTGTAGCAACCCCAGCCTGGTGCGGCACGAAAACCATGAGCCAGCCTGTAGAGCGCTGATTGGCTGCGCCGCTTATGAGCTGCGCTAAATCGCCGATCGTTTTCATGCGCGCAGTCACGTTACTGAATCCGTATGCAGCGTTCCGCAGTGGGCAGGGTTCAGGTCACAAACCAGGAGGAGGTCCAAGTGGACGCTGTATTGGCAGTGCCGCAGTTGGCAGTGTGTGCCCAACAGTGTGCCCAACATCACGCCGAGCGCCCGAGTCTGCCGAAGAACGAGCTGTTTGCATGTCCGTGATTGGCCAGCGACAAGCGCCGTGTTCGACTACGGCGGTAGTGGCGTGCAGCTCAACGTGGCTCCCATTGTGCGAGCTCGGAAGCCGCTGTCTTTCTCTCTCCATCTCTCTCTGCTGGTTCCAATAGCCTAAGACAAGCTCAGGTACCAGTCTACTACTCCTCCTCCTCCTCCTCCTCCTCCTCCTCCATCAGTCGTCTTCGTCAGGCATAACGACAGAGTTGAGCCACGTGATCTGAAGTGAAAGTAGGGATTAGCAAGTACATGTAGCTTTTGGAGCCCAATCCCGTGGACGTGGAGCTTCTTACGAAAGGTTTCAACACTGCCAAAAGGTGTGAGATACGTTGCTGTCCAGCTTCTCCCATCACTTCTGCATCTAACAGGCTTCGACTCATGGTGTAGTTGCGGAGTCGGAGCAAATCTATGTCGGGATGATCGCCCTCATAACCCTAGAACATGAAGCAGTCAGCAATCCGAATCAGCCTGATATCGAGCAGACCAGTATTCGCATCGAGCTGATCCCTCTCATGCGCCAGCTCCTCATGACGATGTGCAAACCTGCAGCGTGATACGAGACCTTCCGCAAGATTTACCTTCGGCTTCGTCTTCAGCATGCTCTCGGCGTTGCTCTCGACGAAAGCTTTCACCACGGCCTGGTCGCTCGCAGCAGCGCCCTTCAAAAACTCTTTCCTGATGCGCGAGTCTCGTAAAGCAGCCTTCAGTCGATCGGGATGCTGATCAATGGCCTCACGCAGAGATGAAAGGGGAGCTGCCTCGGGATGCCACAGACCACCGCCTGCGAGATGTCGTCAGTTCGTGCATTGTAGATGACCATGAAGGTGATATCATTGGCGTGACAACATTGTTGTGAGAGCCACTTACCGACGAACGAGTTGTTAGGAGCGATTTGGACGTAGTAATGCCTATCCAGCATCAGTCAGTGTGGGTTGCAGAAGGGAAATCCTCCAGCCTGCACCACTCACGCAAATGGGCCCTTTCGTCCTGCTCGGGACCTGTAAAATCCTTAGAACCGTTCATACCTACCCAAGCAGGACATTCACACTACGGCTTACCAAGCAACGCTGAAATACGCCTACGAGGTCTGCGATCAGTGACAAGATCCCGAATGCCTACTTCTGGTTCGACTGTACCTTGTCTGAGAATGTCAGTTATCTGTGAGCATGAATATCGCCCGGTGAAGCCTCATGATCTTCCTACTTACATGGGGTTGGGTCTTTAGAGAACCGAATGTCTCGATATATGCGAAAGACCTATGTTTGACAAGCATTATTACCACCGTCCTCTGGACTGCGGAGCCCCGCCAGAACACTTACTACATCCTTGATGGGCAGCTCTGGGATCGTGTCATCTATCGTGATCAAAGTCTCGGTCATGTTCTCCACAAAACTATGCCAGTCTTTTTCGGCTTGTCTGAAGTCTGGGTCGTGCACTAGGACAACGTCAGCGTGCTCCAATACTCGCGGCCAGTGAAGTTGTCCCGACAGAGTAATCCCCTGTCGATATCTGAGCAGCACATGCACATTTGGCTGTGATCATCGTTTACGGGTGGGCACATCAAGCAACCACCACCGGCACAGAGCCGGGATACAATCGACGGTATAGCCAGGGGAAAGCAGGCAAAGAATCTATCAGACCAGCGGTAGGACCTACTTTTGAGCCATTCGCGGTTGTTGTTGTCCTTGAGCTCGTGCAGGAACAAGAACGTATTGGGATGGATCGTGTCGCTAGCATATGGTGTCTTGCCCGCCGGTCTGGCTTTCGGTTTTTTGATCACAACCTGAGTGCCAGGACCTATATGTTAAATGAAAACAAAAAGTCAGCTACAGCTGGAACCTCTTCAAAAGCAGGACTTGTCGAGTAGGTAGAGTTTAATACTCTCTCATACATGCCTAACCCGGTCTTGACGCCTGGCTTCCATTCGACACCTTCCACGGCGCGTATGCGGCGAGAGGGATCTGCCTTCGTACGTTTTTCTACAGCACCGTCATCCGCATCTGTATCAGCCTCTGATGATAGGGACGAGACATCGGATTCGGCAGCCTTTTCGAAATCCGAGACTGAGTCGTCTCCGCTGTCTGCTTCTTCGTCCTGTGCCCCATCTGATTCTGCTCCGTGATCCCGATCGTCTACGGGAAAATGGTCACTCTTCGTAGGTGTAGACTTTGCTTTCCTAGGTCGCTTGACAATCGCCTTCGTCGTGCTGGCCGACGACAGTGCTCGCTTGTGCTGTTTGCCACCCGCGGCAATGCGCCCAGACCGTCTCGTCATTGTGCAGTCCAACTCCAAACAAGAGGAGGGCGGTACCTATGGTGTTGAAGCTGATGACCAATGGAACAGTGCAGACATTAGAGAGGCAGAATGAGCGTACGTTGATAGATAGATACATGTACCTGACAGGTAGGCACATGTAGGTACACAGTTGAAGGCTCCCAGATGTGGATCCCAGTCGTGCTGACATATGATGTGGCACATGTGGCGCGTGTGGCGTTCGTGGATAGTACAGGTACACAATTACATGTATATATGCTGCCATACCTTAACTCGATTGTCCGTCGCCGATACGATGGGATACAGATAATGATTACCAGAGAAAGAGCAAGTGAGAGCTCACTGCGCTGTCATTTACTCTCGCTATACGCTGTAGGTAGTGAAACACCCGAAACGCCTCATTCAAGCACTCAGTCTCCAGCACGTGAAAACACGAGTCTGTGCACACTTACGACCCCAATGATAACGATGCTCAGTACTCCCATATCGCTGCATTCCAACGGAACTTATAACTCCAACGTTCTAGCAGTTGCACGCCCCTGCGCCTCCAGCAGATGCTCCCGGGTCCTGCCTTGATCCAAGGTCCACACCGCCCGGTCTTCCAGCAGCACCCCTCATGCCACGTTGAGTGGCCTGCTCTATAGGCAGTTTCTTGGCAATGGCAGTAAATAGCTCCTTGACGTTCTCTGCCGTCTTTGCACTCGTCTCGAAGAACAAAAGGTTGGCTTCCTTGGCATATGCTTCCGCGTCTGCGGTTGAGACTGCACGTTTATCAGGCTGCTCGGCAACCAGATCTGCCTTGTTGCCTGCGAGCGCGATGATGATGTTCTCGTTTGCTTGTCGTTGTAGCTCCTTGACCCACGCCTTGGCCTTGTCCAGTGATGCCTATACATTCATATCAGCTGCTCTGCACGATCAGGGCATCGCGCTGGAGAAGAACATACTGCCTGTGTGATGTCGTATACTACTACAGCGCAGTTGGCGTTGCGGTAGTACATGGGCGCCAACGACTTGTACCGCTCCTGTCCCGCTGTGTCCCAAATCTCAAACTTGACTGTAGTCTGCTCGTCGAGTGCAATTGTTTGCGTGAGGAAGGCGGCGCCGATGGTCGATTCCCGGTAGTCGTCAAATTGATCCTATCGCAGGACAGTCAGCGGAAAGATCTGCTGTCGTGTGGTGCTGAAGCACGATATATGGCCATGCATACCTTGACGAATCGCAGCACGAGCGAACTCTTGCCCACAGCCGACTCCCCTGCAGGCACACTGTGAGCATTCGTACTATCGCATGCGCGGCGCACACATGAAGTGACATACCCAAGAGCACCAGCTTAAACTGTGCAAAGCGCGCACCGCCACCGCCGGGCCTCATCGCACTCTGTCGCGCCGCCATCAGGTGCTGACCTGTGCCGTGCTATGCTGTCCTGCGCTATCTCGTCCTGCGCTCCAGTTGTCCAGGCAAGGCAGTGATGTCGGAGGAGGGATCTGATGTTCCGCGGGCGAGACGAGACGGAGAGAGGCGGAGATGGATGTGGTATGAAGAGGTCGTGGAGGAGCAGCGCTGTCGGCTTGCTGTTGCCGTCGTCGTCGTTGTCGTCGTCGTTGTTGTTATTGCTGCTGCAAGTCGGTCTACTTACACTGGCAGGCCGCGAGTAGCGATGACGTCCCCACTTCTACACGTGGAATTACTAACCACAATAACGCAATGATAACCTTGGCTTTCATTAGGGTTGTGATGATAATTCCAGAACTACCTCGTGTTACATTAGATCTTTTCAAGTCGGGCTACTTTCTTTATCCATGATATAGGTGCAGGTGATTCAAGCTTGTGCTACGCTAATCCGACGGAGGTGGTCACATTCGATGGCGAACCTCTCAGAGAGAGACAGTCACCTGGAAGGTGACAGTATGACTCAAATAGGTACCTCCTACGATCTGTGCGTGATCCCAGCTTTGGAAAGGTCATCCACCCGTCATGTGAAGGGCAACCATTGCCAAGCGGAAGCCGAGAACACTGTACGGTTAAGGTACCTAGGTTCTTACACTCTAGGTCCGCTCGAATTAGGAAACCATCTGGGACATCGCCCAAGGCCACATCTTCAATTACCGTACCGAAGCGAAAGCTACAAAACTCATCGAGGCCTCGCTACAGAGCTTAGTATTGTATCGGTCGACTTTGCCGTTGTTCCTACTTCGAACAAGCAATGAATAATGAACTTTGGCTACAGCATAGTGTCCTCAAACCATCCGAAGCCAGCATAAGGTAGGTACGTGTAGGTAGCAACGGGTGGATATGGTGGGCCGTTATCGCAGCCGGTCGCAGCAGAGCTGTCAATACAAGCGATCGCAGCAATTAATGCGGCAAATATGAGGTCGAATACAATGCTAGCGACTGCGAAGGACGACACGCCGGCAGTGCGGCAGGTGAATCTGGGCATCAAACATTACAGCGACACCGATGGCGAGGGAGGCAATTTTGCGTGCACTCCATTGAAGAGAGAAGAACTACGGTTGCTGATATTACTCGTCTTCCACTTTGTATCATCACAGCTTACCTATCCGAAGTCACCAGTGATGATGGGTGAACAGCAGGATACTATAGCATACATATATGTAGCAGGTAATCCGCGGGACCAAGAGCTTGTCAATGAGGCGCAAATCTGGACCAATGCCACATCAGCTATCTTGGTAGCAGCCATCCACTTAATTGATATCTTGGCATCTTTAGCATTCTCAAAGCATTGGCAGAAGAAGCAAGTATGCGTCCGGGCGAGTCAAAGATGTGTTCTTGGTATGGCGATGATGGTGAGGGAGGAGACTCGGAGGCTGGAGCAGACCATGTGCAGAAAGATTGACGTCATCTGTAGATTTTTTGTCGATACGGTACGCCGGTACATGTCCGCCCGTGTATTCGACTGTAAACAACTGTAAGGTACGACGTGCACACTGCACGATGCCAAAATTTCCCGCCCAGGTAGGAGGAAAGTCACCAGCTTCTACCTTATTCAGATTGAACGTACCGGTGTTCTAGGACAGGCAGAATACGGTATCGTGTAAAGCGATGGGCTGTCCGTGCCCTCGGATCCTCCCCGTTCGCGGGCAGATCCGCAAAATTTGGCAAATGTTAGGAGGTACAGGAGGTACCTGTATCTCCTAAGCTCGACGGTCACCGGCCACACGAACCCTCACACATACATACCTCACTCACCCCATCTGCTGATTTGCCACCCCTCCTGTCACCTCCAGCGAATACTCGCACCTGGCTGACCTCGCCGCCATTGCCATCACGAGTACGAGAGGCTACCCGCCCGCGCGTTTGCCTTCGCCATGAGTGCCACGCTGCCCTTCCGCGACATCAATGTACACGCGTCGTCAACCTACTACGCCTTTTCCTCGCCCTCTTCACCGAATGCGCCAACCCTAGTGGTCGATCGGCCATCCGGAGACATTCGTCTGCACGATGGCAAAGTCACTGGAGGCCACCGCGTTTCCAGCATCTCTGGCATCCTCGGAATCATCAAGCTGCGATTAGGTAAGATCAGATGCTGCGCTGCTGCGCTGCTGCTTTCGTGCTAAGTGTTGCGTGATCAGATAGCTATATTATAGTCATCACCAAGTCGCAGGCCGAGGGCCGATTGAAAGGACATCAAATTTACAAGGTCATATCCACGGAGTTCCTGCCATTGCGTGAACGCCAAGTCCACGACCCGGACGAGGACACGTATCTTGCCTACCTCAAGGCTCTTCTGAAGAATGGACCCATGTACTTCTCCTACTCCTTCGACCTCACCAACAGCTTCCAGCGACAAGCCCGCCTTGATGCAAACGAGCCCCTGTGGCAACGTGCCGACGATCGCTTCTTTTGGAATCGTTTCATCTCTACCTCTCTCATCAATCTGCGCCAGGGCAAGACAGCTAGCCGGGTGTCACCTGGCCCTCAGCCTGCCGCCGATCCATATATATTGCCTGTCATGTATGGGATGATGCGCATCACCAACACGTCCATCAAAGGTAACCCCCTCACGTTTGTACTCGTCACTCGACGATCACGATTTCGCACGGGAACTCGGTACCTGTCCCGGGGCATTGACGAAGACGGTCATGTATCCAACTACAACGAGACAGAACAAGCTGTTATTCTCAATGACACCCTATCTGGCGGCATGACCAGCTATGCGGGAGATCGTGGCGTCACTAGTGGAGCACCCGGGAGTGGCTCGGAGACGCAGGTATTGTCTTATGTCCAGACACGAGGCAGTGTGCCAGTTTACTGGGCTGAAATCAACTCTCTCAAATACACTCCCAAACTTCAGATCCGCGGAGTCGAAACTGCTGTGAATGCCGCAAAGAAGCATTTTGATGAACAAATACAACTCTATGGCGAGAACTACATGGTAAATTTGGTGAACCAGAAAGGCCGAGAAATGCGGGTAAAGGATGCCTATGAACAACTTGTTAAGATTCTCCAGTCAAACCCAACGGAGCACACAGAAGCAGATCACAGAACTCGGGTGAAGTTTGATGTAATCGAGCCTGACGATCAACGGAGCTGGTACGATCACTTGCACTACGTCTATTTCGACTTCCACAACGAGACCAAGGGCCTCAAGTGGCACCGAGCACAGCTTCTTCTGGACCAACTGGCCGACGGGCTGACTGCTGGCGGCTATTTTCATGGTATCGATCGACCGTCTGGGGGTGTTGATGTCCGACGGAAGCAGACCGCGGTAGTGCGCACGAACTGTATGGACTGTCTTGACAGGACAAACGTCGTGCAATCCATGCTTGGGCGATGGACTCTCACACGAATGCTGATAGATCTTGGCGTGTTGCGGCCTGGCGAGACTGCGCAAGACGACCAGACGTTCGAAGATATCTTCCGCAACGTATGGGCAGACAATGCCGATGTGGTTTCCAAAACCTACTCCGGCACTGGCGCGCTCAAGACTGATTTTACACGAACAGGAAACAGGACACGGGCAGGCATGCTACAGGATCTGAGGAACAGCTGTACACGATATGTGCGCAACAACTTTGCAGATGGTCCTCGACAAGATGCTTTTGATCTCTTCTTGGGTCACTATTCTCCCGACACCACTGGCATTGGATCACTGCAGCAGTTTGCAGACAGGAGACCCTTGGTCATCCAAGCAGTCCCATATGTGCTCGGTTTCTGTGTCTTCTTCGTTGCCGTCAGTGTGAGCACCAATCGGCTTCCCAACTCCACGGTGTGGCCTCTCCGACTATTTACGCTGTTCAGTTTGGCTGTAGCAGGTTACTCGGGCCGCTTCATGTGGAACCATGGGACACTATATGTGAGCTGTCGCAACGTTCCGTACTTGTGATATGGCAGCTAATACATCTGCTCACAGGTCAATTGGCCGAAACTGAATACACCTCAATGGGCAGTCGAGGCTTACCAAGACACATTGGAAAAGGTCACGAAAGATCCCCTCTTGGGCGCTTTCATTGCTGGGGGCAATCGTGATGCTCGTCTAGGCACATTGGAAGAGGGCAAGAAGCGTCGCGAGTAATGCAGGCACCAAGCAATCATCACATGAGACCGTTGACTTTTTGAAAACAAACATGATAGAAGTACTGATGTCGAGATTTAGCACAACAGAACAGAACGGGAAACTAGCCGTAAGTCCAGAGTAATCACGATACATTCAAAGTCAGTGCCATCATGGGAATACAGTATGGCAGCGACATAAGTTGTTGGGTTCACATCACCAGGGAACACCGCTCATGGCTCGCGCATGAACATTGGCAAACTCCAAGGCGAATTGCCTTGAGGTTGGAACTGCAATGAAATCATGCCGAAACAACAAGTTCTCAGGCAATGAATTAATTTTCTCAATCTATTCTCTATTCAGCGTCGCCTCTCTTCTGGACATCGACCCGTCGCCCATTGCGGCATCACTCGCTTATGTCAGGACGACGGATTGAGAAGCCCAGAAGCCTGGGGACAGCCTTTTCCTTACAAAGTGAAACCAATAACGCCATCATGCCATGCCAGGTTCATCGCACACGATACTCACGAACAAACACTCACAACTACCACCGCGCCAGCATTCTTTACAACGTATCGGTGTACGCCTTGAGGTCTCCAATGGTTGGGTAATCCAAGAACATGCTTCCACCGACCTTGATATCGAGCTCGCTGCGGAACTTTTCCGATATCACCAGCGACATGAGAGAGTCAATGCCCAGAGCAGCAAAGCTAACGTCATCTTCGAGGTCGGATATTTCGAGCGCGGCCTCGTTGGCGATGAGCTCGAGCGCCTTGTATGTGACAGAAGAGGTGTCGGTAGCGGTGTCGGCAGCAGTCTCCACTGCTGGTGCTGGTGCTGGTGCTGGCGCTGGCGCAGCCTCCTTGGTCTTTTCTGGCTCTGAACCAGTGCCCGAGTCAACTCGTACCATCGGTGGCGCAGCTGGCGCACTGGGTGTTGGCTTGCTGACAGGCGCTGCAACAGGAAGTGCGGCAGGCTTGGGTAGTGGAGCAGCGCTCTTGTTTGCAGAGATGGGCTCAGACTTGTCCGGTGGAGAGAAGAATTTGTTCAGCAATATTCTTGGGAAGCGACGGAACTGGATGCCGCCAACCATGCCCACGATGACGCCGTCTTGAAGGATGTACACATCGCCGAAATAGACGGTCGGGTCCTCGACGGTCGGGATCATCTTCACGTACGAGCAGTACTTGGCACCGGGAGTAAGTGGCTTCGCAAACTGCATCGCCTTCCAGCCGGGAGTGACGCAGTAGTTGTTCTGCGTGTCGATGGCGTCGGAGCAGTTCATGATGAAGCCAGCAAGATGAGCAACTGCATCAGAAACGTCAGTCAATATCCGCACAGCATCGGAAGTCCTAGTATGCTCGAGGGGAGTGCTTACCGCTGTCAATAAAGTATGGGGGAACAGTCCATACGCCACCCTTCTCGGTGGTGAGCTCCACGTCGGCGTAAGCTTCGAGCTCATTCATCGTCACGGCTTGCATGCCACGGTACTTGTGGTGGTAGTCCACAAGGTTCTTGCCGAAGAGCGTGTAGGCCATGTTGTGTGACAGACGAGTCGCCTTACCTGCCCTCGCTTGAGCATCGAGGGCATCGATACGGCCTTGCACCAAATGGGTCATGGGTGCCCATGTGCTGAGCCACTCGGTGGCATCACCAAAGACGAGATTCGCCTCCGCGAACACATCCGCCGCGTTACCATCTGCATCCACGTTCTGCCAATACAGGTTGGCGACGTTGGTGCGGATGTCCTCTGTAGTCACAGTGACGCGAATACACTGTGGGTTCTTGGTGTTGGCATTGGCCACCAAGCCTTTGCTGACATACAAGTTGGCCACATTCATGTCCACCTTTTTGGCTTTCTTGTTGAGCTTCTTGTAGAAGTACTCTCCGAGAGTGTATGCAATGTCGGCATGGATGGACTATCACAAAGGTCAGCAAAGGTAACTTTGTTCAGCAACACAAGAAGGATTAAATAAAAAACTTACCGATGTCACCACACCACATCCGTTCATCTTGTGGCCATGAGCCGCGGCGAGGAAGTCGGCCTGCATCAAATCGGACTCCATAACAACGGTACCAGCCACGTCCTGGAAGTGCTCTTCGATGATGTTCTGGACAGTGGATGTCTTGATGGGGCTGGCGGCGTTGGAACGCACCGACCCAGTAGCGGCTGCGGCCTTTGCGGCGGCCTCCTTCTCGGCAGTGTAGAAGGTGTTACCTTTGGTGAGCGCCCAATCGCCGTTGTACTGGAGCCAGTACGTCTTTTCATTCCAGGCATATGTGGGCAGGTCCAGCAGCGTTAGGCTCTTCTCCAATGGAGCGTGGTAGGAGTTCCAGTCGACGTCGAGGCCAGCGAGGTGAATTGCAGTACATGCCTGCGCAATCGTTGTCCAGTTGCTCTCGCCGCGGCGGAATGATGGGACAGCCAAGTTGAGGGCTGGAATGCTGGACTTGACGAAGCTGCAGCAGACGGGGTGAGCGCCGATCTCGACGTAGACCGTGTCCTCCGTGATGGTGGAGATTTCTTGGGCACTCTCCAGCGCACCCAAGAAGTTGACAGTGCCGCGGGTGGCATCACGGCAGTATTTGGCGTTCAATGTCTTGCCATCGAAAATCACCTTGCCGTGGAGAGGCGAGATGACAGGCACGATGGGCTCCTTGAAAACAACACCGGTCCTTGCAATCTCCTCGAACTCGTCCAGGATGGGGTCCATCTGCGCAGAGTGGAAGGCGAAGGCGACGTCGAGCTTGATGCATTTGTAGCCTGCCGCACCCAAAGGTGCCGATACAGCATCCATCTGCTCGACGGTACCGCTCAGCACGGTGTCTGAAGGACCGTTGACGCAAGCCACCTCGTACTGCAGGCCACCATCCGCTTCTTTGATCTGTGCGAGAGACGCACGCACGGCCATCATTTGGTGGCTGCCGACACGAGCGTTCGCTTCCAGCAGTTGCGCCCGCTTACCAACGAGATAGATGGTGTCGTTGGCAGACAAGACGCCCGCCACATACATGGCGGCATACTCGCCGAGGCTGTGGCCCAATACCATATCGGGCTTGATCCCCAAAGATGCCCAGTACTTGGCCAGTGCCATCTGCATGCACACTTGCGAAAGCTGCGTGACGACAGGAGAGTGTGCGTGTTCCTTGGGGAAAGATCCATCGACCGCAGGGATGATGGAAGGGAAGCCTTGACGTTGTGCAAGAGAGTCGAAGTGGTTGAAGTCGGACCTGAATGATGGGACTTCACGGTACAGCTCCAAGTCCATGGACTTGTACGCAGCACCTTGCCCTGTGAAGCAGAAGGCCACTGGTGGCGCGCCCGACTTGGGGATTGGTTGGTGTGAGTCGGCGGCTGCCAGCTTCTTTGCGAGCTCTTTTTGGAGACCCTTGAGGTCAGTGGCGGCAATGGCCACACGGTGGTTGTGGTGCTGGCGTCTAGCGGTCGTCGTGTACGACAGGTCGGCAAGGCTCACTTCTGGGTTGTTTTCGATCCAGGCCTGGAGCCTTTCGAGATTTCCAGCCAGAGATGTCTTGTTCTTGGCCGACACAGCTACAACATGCAGCTGGCGGGTGTCGGCCTCCGCAGGCACACGAGCTGGAGCCTCCTCCAATACCATCGTGGTGTTGCCTCCCGCAGCACCAAAGTTGTTGATGGCAGCGATTCGCTTCTTACCAGGGTGCTGTGGCCAGGTAGTCTTCTCGAAAGCGATGTGGAGGTTGCGCTTGTCGAAATCCTTTGGAAACCTGGGGTTGATCTCAGTCTTGATACCCACATGAGGTGGAATGGCATTCTTTTGGAGCATGAGCAGGGTCTTGATGAGTGCTGTGGTGCCGGCGACAGACTCTCCGTGACCCACGTTCGCCTTGGACGCGCCAATGTACAAGGGCTGGTTCTTGGAGCGACGGCCAGAGAGTGGCGCATAGACTTCCATGATGCCTTGCATCTCCTCGTGGTCTCCTGCCTGGGTGCCCGTTCCGTGAAGCTCGACGTACGATACATCAAGAGGGTCCACACCTGCTTGTCGAAGGACCTGTCGGGCCAGATAGGCTTGGTGGCCGGCATGAGGGTGGGTGATGGAGACTGCTTCCGCAGAGTGGTTGGTTCCAGCGCCGAGGATGACACCCAAGATGTTGTCGTTGTCGGCCTCGGCGTCTTCGAGTCTCTTGATGACCAGAGAGCCAATGCCGTCTGCTCGGCAGTAGCCATCAGCAGTAGCATCCCAGGTCTTGCATGCGTTGTGGGTCTTGGTGAGGAAGTGGCCGCAATTGAGACCAGCGAAACCATCGGGGTTGGTCAAGATGTTCATGCCGCCGGTCACTGCGGTGTCGACCTCGCCATTCCACAGAGCCTGGCAGGCAACTTCAATGGCAGCCAATCCAGAGGAACAAGCAGTGTCGACGGAATAGCTGGGCCCTGCAAACTTGAAGTAGTAGTTGATACGTCCGGGACCAAATGCTCGGCAGCCTCCTGGAATGTAGTAGGTGCTGACCTCTTGACCTTGGTTCACTTCTCGGTAGTCGTCGGCGGCTTGTCCGTACCAGGTGCCGATGCGCTGCAGCAGCGTCGAAGCAGTACGGTTGGCCACATAGCCCGCACGCTCGAGGGCTTCGTACGCAGTGACAAGTGCCAACCGCATCTGAGGGTCCACGACTTGCGCCTCGCGTGGGGACATGTTGAAGAATGGGGCATCAAAGAGGCCGGGCTCATCAATCGCGCACATGTACTGGGTCATGCTCTTGTTGAGCTGTTTACCAGTAGGGTCGTAGTGCGTGTCGATGTCGAAGCGATCGGCGGGAATCTTCCGAGAAACATCGAGTCCTTTCTCCAGAACTTCCCAAAACTTTTCGGTGCTGGTAGCACCGCCGGGGAGTCTGCACGACATGCCCACAATGGCCAGCTTTGCTTGGGCGCTGCCACGGGAGTTGAGCTCATCGGGAGTGCTCTCGTTGATCCATCCCATGATGTTGACAGAGTCGGTGTTGAATTCGGTAATGCGCGCGCCCATACTCTCCGTCAGCTCCTTGAGCGGGATGGATGGGCCAAAGCTGTAGATGGTGCAGGTCTGGGCGCAGGTGGCGGTGGCACGATCCACGATGCCACTGATGACATGGTCCCAGATGATGGGCTGGGTCAGAGGCTCCAGGATGACATTCTCGAGCAGCTCGAGCGCATCTTGTGCGACGTATGGCTTGCCGGTGCTTGTGCAGTAGACGGGAGTCATGGGAAGCAATCGCTTGCCCTCGTTGCAGTTCAACGTCGCTTCTCGCACAATACGCTGAGCATGGCTGCGGTCGTAGATGTGAGGAGCGTGGCAGAGACCGCCAAACACGGGCAGAGCGATGGATCGGGCATCGCGATAGTACTGCGACTTCTTGAAGAGTTCCTTGAGTCGGGCCGGTGGGCCGCTGACAGTGACGGATGTGCGGCTGTATGCGCTCAGGGAGATCTTGCCCGTCTCTGGGAGACGTTCCTTGAAGTTGAACAGGTCAAGTTGATGTTGGGCCTCGTCGGGCTCGACGTTGTGGACGACATAAGCCCACGAGTCTGGTGACTCGCCTTCCACTCGCGCCTCGAGATCAGCGGAGATGTCGGTGACGAGGATGCCCATACGGAACGCCAGACGCACCGCATCGGCACCAGCAAGGGGAAGTTCGGCCAAGGTCGGCGAGAGAGCGACGGCAGTGGACGAGATCAGGCCTAGACCGAGACCGGTCAAGCACGTGTTGCCGAAGTTGAAGAGTTCGTCCGGGTGCTCTTCTGCATATCCAATGTACGTGGCCAGCTGGAGTACGGACAGCAGCACACCGTCCACGGCGCCATTCAAGGGCCCTTCGCGCAGCTCCGTATCCTCGGCCCATTGGAATAGAGTCGAGAAGGGCTTGAAGCAGGCCTTGAGGGCCTTGGGAAGAGTTCGGATTTCCTCCTTGACGCTACGAGTAGCGTCTGCGATGAACTGCGCCAAGACGGTGTGACGACGGTCTTTGGAATGGTTGTGCAACTTGCGCAGCACACCCTGCAGGTCATCACGGGGGAACTCGTTGCTGAAATAAATGATTTCCATCCTGGATGAGTCTTGGTCGGAACTAGCGCTCGACGGGGTGTAGATTGGCATGTTGTTGTTGTTGTTACTGCTCTAACAGGGGATGGATGGATAGAAGAGAGGAGAGTGCAAAGTGTGCGTCGATTCAAGATTGATGAGGTCTTGAAGTCGAATGGATGCGATGATGGTGGGAGAAGAGAGGGAGGAGGACGAGGAGGAGGAGGAGGAGGTGGTGGTGGTGGTGATGGTGAGAGTGATGCCGATGCTGAACCAACCGCACTGGAGAGAGAGAGGCTTCTATAACAACGACGATATGGGCAAGTGGTCTCCGGTGGTTACGAGCAAAGAGATCAGTCATCAGGTCAGAAAGCAGAAGCAGCAGCTCGGAGGAGGGGTCTGATCACTGTGTCTGATACACGACATGGTGAGTGATCCCCTATCAACCGGAACGCGGAGTTGGCAAGTCGACACATTCGCACGTGGGATTTCTCGTGACATTTGCCTTCAGGCTTACGGATTCGCATGTGCATCTTCACGCCAGAAATCTCCATACGGGTGTGGGTCATCGACGAAGAACAAACGCGTGTTCCCTTATGGTGGATAATCCCCCATCATCACTGGAACCTGACGAAGACCTCGCTCGTTGGCTGATATGAGGCTTCTCCATAGCTAGCACCTTTCGGAAGCGGCCACCGTGGGTAGGTAGGCAAAGCAAACCGGCGGCCGAAAAAGCCCACGCTTGGATGCAAGCGAGCTGAGGGCTTTGCTCAGATTCTTCCCCTACACACACACTCTCTCTCTCTCTCCCAAAGGAAAGCGTTGTCGTCTTTCACTAGCATGTTTTCACTAGTGATTTCTTCTCCATCCTGGCTCACGTCAGTTGAGTAGTTCGGAGCAGGGGAAGGGGAAGGGGGTAAGCGGAAGGGGAGGGGAGGGGGGAAACCAAGCGATGGTTCCACTCCCGGGCACTAGGTACCAGGCTTGTAAGAATGCTTGTTGATTCAAACAGGGTGGACACGAGGGAACCCCGTTCCATTCCACACCACTCGGCATTTTCCACGTATACTCCCTCTTTCACAAGAAGCCACGATCCAATATGATTGTCACTTTTTACACCAAATTTTATGCTACTGCAACATGAAAAACAAGTCCTTGGTACGCACGCACCCTCACATGCGGATGAATTTTGAAACGGGTTATTAACTAAGTACGGTACCCACCCATAGAGGTACATACACATATATACCGACCGAGTAGAGTAGTAGAATATGTCTCGGGCAATTTTTGACAAGAATGCCAAGAACCCTTTTTACCTAAAGATAACAAAAAGGTCAAGCGGCTCATATCATTGTATACATACCTGAGGTGTATAGGTAGGTAGTACCGTACTTATTTTGCTTTAACTTGCTATATACCGTATACTACCTGATGATAGTAGTTTGTTAGTTTGTTAGTGAGTGAGTTAGTGAGTGAGTTAGTTCGTTGTACAAATTGTTGGGCTCGGTCTAATTTTACTTGCCTTACCAGACCTTACCAGACCTTACCCTCTCCTTGATCCTCGTCGTCGTCGTTCGTCGTAGTCGTTCGTCAGTTTCTTTTCTTTTTGCGTAATACCAAGCCTCGTTTTTTTTTTCGTGTTTCTTTTCTGCTCGTATTCAAAGCGTGGTAACACTTTCTTTTTGCCTTCTATTCACTAAGGCTTACCACCGGCTCAAGAGACTTGTGTGTGTGTTTGGCGAGAAACACAATGTAGTAGATAGGTAGGTAGGCTTTTTAGTGTTAGTGTTAGTGATAGGTACCTAGGTGTCAGGTCAGGTCAGGTCAGGTATTCGGTATGTATGTACATGTACCTAGGTCGGTTAGGTAAGGTTAGGTGGTAACTGAGAATTAATTCATGTAGTCTGTTGAGGCCATAGTTTGTTTCGGTCAGGTATGTATCGATCGATGAATGGATGGATGGATCGAGAGATGGATGGATGTTGGGCGTTTGGTGTTGGTGTTGGTGTGGGCGTTTGGTTATCTGGTACTGGTAGCGTACCTCGTAGGACTCCACCTTCACTAGATACCTTTACCAACAGTACTTCTCACGGACAGGCGACACGACATGCGGAGGGACTGTAAGGCAAGGTACAGTAGTAGGTACAGGCATAGGTACAGGTATGTAGTTTGTTAGTTCTAAGCCCAGTTGGGAAAAGGGCGTGCATGTAACCCCGAGACATTACAAGTTGTTGGATCAAAAAGATCGAACCCGGAGTCCGGCCATCATATGATTGTCGGCAGTGCTATGTCTGTACTGTGTCTTCGTATGGTAGTAGTAGTGGTATGTAGTAGCATGTAGTAGTAGTCAAAACAACAGAAGGACACACGATAATCCGATTAAGTTTGTTCCCATGCATCCATCCACTGTGAGTGAGTGAGTGAGAGACCACACCCCCCTTCCCCCCCCCCCCCCCCCCCCCCCTTTCCCCTTCTTGTTCATTGTCTTGTCTGTGGCTTACTTCACATACCTTATTTTTTTCTGATTTGATCTGATTGACTGACTGCAACGCGAGAGAGACAGTGAGAGAGAGACATACAGTAGTTTAGTTCCATTCACGCTGTGATTACTACTCCACCATCCGAGTCAGCCAACCAGCCAGCCACGCTCGCAGCCATCATCAGCCATCATAATGGAGGACGACAAGGGAGGCTACCGCCAAATCAACAAGTCGTTGAACATTTGCGCGTTTGAGGACTATCTGCAGGGTCAAACAGCGCGTCTGCCGCAGTTGGCCGATGTCGAGCAATTGACGCCGCGGGTGCTTCGCATTTTGGGTCAGAACCCCGGACGAGTGAGTTTAGATTCTCCATCTCCATCTCCCTCCCCCCTTGCGTGTGAATATGACTTTGGATGAATATAAGAATTAAAAAAGAAAAAAGAAAAGAGAAACAAAAAAACTAATTTAAGAAAAAAACAGTTCACCTTCCAGGGCACCAACACATATGTGATCGGAACGGGCCATACACGGCTCCTCATCGACACGGGCGGCGGCGAACCGGAGTGGGCCGAATTGATCGCCAAGACACTCGAGTCCATGGACATTAAGCTTTCGCATGTGCTTCTCACGCACTGGCACGGCGATCACACCGGCGGCGTTCCGAATCTCCTCCTTCGCTACCCGGACCTCCACGACGCCATTTACAAACACACTCCCGACCCGGGCCAACAACCCATCCTTCACTCGCAGCGCTTCTGCGTGCAAGGCGCTACCGTCCGCGCCGTGCACACGCCCGGCCATTCGGAAGATCACGTGTGTTTTGTGCTCGAGGAAGAGAATGCCATGTTTACGGGCGATAACGTCTTGGGAACGGGCACCAGCGCCGTCGAAGATTTGGGCATTTTTATGGATTCTTTGCACATTATGCGCGATCAAAACTGCCAAGTCGGTCATTCCGCTCATGGCGCTGTCATTCAAGATTTACCGGCCAAATTGAACCAGGAAATTGCGGGCAAATTGCGTCGTGAACGACAGGTGTTGCAGACGTTGAATAAAGTCAAGACTTCGGGTGAAAAGAGTGTCACGGTCAAGGATTTGGTCTTGAAAATGTATGGTGACAATGTCGATCCGGCCACGAGGGAATTGGCCTTGGAGCCGTTCATGGATGAGGTGTTGCGCAAGTTGGCCGGTGATGGCAAGGTTGCCTTTGAGAAACGGGCGGGTATCAAGAAGTGGTTTTCGTTGGCTAAGCCTGCTCAGGCTGCTGCTACTCCACACCCTGCTAAGGCTGGCGGTTTGAAGCCTTTGACTGCTATTCGCGCTTGTTAGATCTTTTGTGTTTTTGTTGTTTTTGTCTTGTTTTTGTCTTGTGATTCAGTTGGTGATTGAGTTGGTGATTGGAGGGCGTGAGTGTGTATGTTGGAAAGGCGTTTGGTGTTTGTTTTCTTTTTTTATGTTTTCTGTTTTCTGTTTTCTTTCTCGACTTCTCGAGTTAGATGCGATTAGACGTTCACATGAACTAGACTGATAGAAGCTGGCCAGAATGAAGATGAGATGGACGTGATATTTCCTCTATATAGCAGGCTATATACTTTTTGCTTTTCATATCGAAATCTCATGTGTCCCAGACGTTAGTTGGTAGACGCTAGTTGTTCAGAAGAAGAGAAAAATACAAGAAAAAGGAGAGGCAGAAAACAGGGAAAGGAGAAAAATAGGAGAAGGAGAGAAAAAGGAGAGGGGGGAAAACAGAAAAAGAAAAGGAGAGTGAGAAGGGGGAAAACGGGAGAAGGAAAAGGAAAAAGAGCAACCACCTAGCTACAAACTTCGCTTTCCACCTCATAATACTCACAATACTCGAATAACTTCAACTTCCCTGCTTTCTATCGATCCAGTGAGTATCTCTTTGCTCTCAGAGTTTCACTGTGCTACACTTCAAGAAGAAAGGTATCGTGAGGAAGGTAACGAAGGTAATGAAGTGGTCGATTGATTGACTGGCTGACTGGCTGTGAGCTTGGGTTCCGCTCCGACACATGCGTAGGTACAAAACAGTACTGATACGATACATCATACATATCGATTTCTACAACTATAGCCTTACATAATAGGTAGGTGACTTCGTTAAATTGGTTCTTATCGCTAGAGTGTTATGCCCTCCTTCGAATCATCTAGACACACCAGCTTCACCCCACTCCAACATCAGTCTGTCAATTCATATAAAAAGTAAGAGATACAAAGACCTATCATGTTCAATATTCAACAGGCTCAATTTCTATATGTCTTTTTATTTTTTTCTTGTTTGTTTTGGGTCTAATAGTAATATTACACAAATCAAGCAGCACCACCATCCACCGGCAGCACTTTTCCGTTGATCCATTCCGCCTCTTTGCTCGCGAGGAAACACACGGCGTGAGCGACATCCAGAGGGTAGCCACATCGGTGGAGTGGAGAGGCATAGGCAGCGGCCTGAGAGAAGAGAAGAAGAAGAAGTTAGCTTCGTGCAAAGTAAAAGATGTATAAGACTTTCTTGAAACAAGAAAAAAAGAAAAGGAAAATTCACCTCCTTCAACTGCTCAATGGTCATCTTCTCTCCACCAGGAATGTAATGATGAGCCACATCGTGAAACATATCCGTGACTGTACCACCGGGAGCGACAGCGTTGACAGTGATTTGTTTGCTCCCGCAGTCCTTGGCCAAGACGGGCACAAACGACTCAATGGAGCCCTTGGAGCCCGAGTAGATAGCATGCTTGGGCACCACGAAACCTCGAGCAGTGTTAGAGCTGGTCAAGATAATGCGACCACCATTGTTGAGATGCTTGTAGCCTTCGCGAGCGACGAAGAATTGTCCTCGAGTGTTGATGTTGAACACGCGGTCGAATTCTTCTGGAGTGACTTCTTCCAAGTGGCCGAAGGAAACTACTCCTGCGTTGGAGCTGACAATGTCGAGTTTTCCAAAGTGGGCGACTGCTTCTTCGAAGAGACGCACGGTGTCGTTCACGTTGCTGACGTCGGCTTTGATGGCGATGGCGTCGGAGCCGAGGGCTTTGATCTCTTGCACGACTTTTTCGGCTGGTCCTGCTGCTCGACTGGAGAGGGAGAATATTCATCAGCAAGACTGTAATACGCAGGAACGAGAAGAAGAAGAAGACTCACGAGTAGTTCACCACCACCTTGGCTCCTTGGCGAGCGAGCTCGACCGCAATCGAGGCTCCAATACCTCGCCCGGAGCCAGTCACCAGGGCGATCTTGCCATCCAGGCGGAATGGCACGTGTGCGGCCTCAACTGTACCCATGGAGCCCATTGTGATGAATGCGTAGGTGTGTTTTCTTTTTGGATAAGAGGCGAGGAAAGATGTGGGAGTTGATAGTGCTGGAGAACGAGAGAGAGGGAGAGAGAGAGGGCAGAGGAGGGCGTGAGTGAGTTAGTGAGTGATGATGAGGGAGGGACACTGGAAACGTGAATATTCCAGTCACTTTATGAATGAAAGACGTCGAGACCACTCCTACCTATCGATTGACACACACCCCGAAGTTGGTGCAATGGGGTATTCAAGCGACTTACTCAGGACGGGGTTGTGAGAGGGACAGAGCAGCTGAAAGTGTAGTCAGAGCCATAGTCAGAGCGGCAAGCAGACATGTCGCTGCCGCCAGAAGTAGCCTGGACCAGATGGAGGATATGAGTGCTTGTCGGAGGGGCTAGGGAGCTGTTTCTTGCTAGTCCAGGGGGCTAGGGGCTTTTCTGGGGGGCTAGGGCTTTTGTGGGCTAGGCGAGGATAGGGGTAAGGGGAGCAACAGGAGGTGAAGTGGAGGAAGATGAGTTGGGATGAGGTGAAATCGGTCTCCGAACCGTCATATCTTGTATATATCCTTGTAGAGGAACTAGACCGAGTTGGTTCTAGTTTGATGGAAGGTTGCGCCAAGCAATTAATCGTCGGCAGTTCCATTAACAACACACGACCACCGCCACGACATCGACATCGACATCGACACCAACAACGACATCGACAACGACACCAACAACGACAACGACAACAATAACAACACTTACAGTAATAAGAACATGCACAAGCATCACGATATCATGAAATGGAGAGTATTTTGTATATCATCATTACACTTCCTACGCCGGCGATGCGGTTCCTGAAGACTCGCCACCGCTCTCAGCATCAGCGTCGTGATGACCGCCAAAAATCTTGTGGAAATCATATTCTGTCCATCGCGTGTTGGGAATCAAACCGGCAAACTTCCACACGCCGTCCACCTTCTTGTACCAAATGGTCGCCGTGCCGTGGCCATGGCCTTTGGCGACCACCGTCTGCAGGGACTCGTCGGCGTACTTTTGGTGTGCCACGCGCATCTGGTGGTGTCCGATGATCTTGTCGTCCGACTCCTGCTCATATCGACTGCCGCCGTGAAAATGCTGTGTCTTGATCGTCTTGTTGCCCAGGAAATGAGAGTCGGACGCCATCTGCACAAACTCGTCCGCCGGCATGTCATCCCACTTCTTGTTGAGGAACGCCCGGTAGTCGACCTGGCTCGATCAGTCAGCTCTCTCTCCATACTGACCATCCGCTCCGATGCACTGCCAGACTCACCATGAGGCTTGGTGCTACGCATTCGCGCAGTCGTGCCCAATCCTTCGCATCGTAGCTGTCTGCCCATTCAAACAACGCGGCCTGGCAGCCCATGACATCTGCAAGCTCAGTCAGCGAAGAACAATCACTCATATGATCGCACTGGGACTCGCCTTGGAACTCGGGATACTTGGGCATGGTGGCCGCGTATAGTCGTTGTTGTTGCAATATACTCGAATGGGGCAGAGTGAGTGGCGAGCGCAGGCGGGCGAGCTGTCTTGTAGCACTGAATCTGAACATGGTCAGCATCCGGCAACACTGCGACCACGGTGTCTGGTCTCAATGTGTTGGATGAAGTGAGGCACAAGGAGGGTGGCAGAGACCGCCAGGGGCCTGTAGTATGTCATATGCATGTGCAGGTCCCTGGCAATCCGCTCCAGCAAGTGAAGAGTGACTTACTACAGCTTCTGCCATGGACTTACTACAGCTTCTCATCAGCCGGCTCCCGGTGTGCACCCGACAAGCTAATAACAACGTGGACTCTGCCACTAGTGCTATGTACAGGGATCGGTTCGATAGCTTGCTTCAGCTTGCTTGTATGTACTTCATCATCACTTTGTGCACCGTCTCGCCTCCCAGCACGAAGCATATCCTCCTCCACGCCCACCTCTCGCCCTGCTACGAATTCCCTGGTTGAACTCTGACAACTCTCTCTCTGGCCATCCTCGACAACATACGACCATGGCAGAATCCGCTCCTGTCGATGGCTTGTCCACGCCCAGAATTACCACTTTCGCCATCATGGGCTGCACGGGAAACACGGGCACTGCCATCATTCAGCATTTGCTCGACACACCCAATGTCAAGATTAACGCCTACTGTCGAAACAAGGCCAAGCTGTTCAACGCCATGCCTGCCACGAGGGAGAACAAGAAGGTCGAGGTGTTCGAAGGCAGTATTCAGGACGTGGACCTGCTGGCCCGTTGTATGCAGGGAGCAAGAGCGGTCTTCCTTCTCGCCAGCACAAACGACAATGTCCCCGGATGTCGCATCAGCCAGGACCTCTCTCTGGCGACAGTGACGGCACTGAAAAAGCTCAAAGCAGATTCTGACTCCTTCCAGCCTCCCAAGCTGGTGTTACTGTCTTCCGCCACCGTCGACGACTACCTCAGCCGCAAAATTCCCTACTTCCGGCCCATCATGCTCCGCGCCGCTTCGAACGTGTACGAGGATCTGCGACGCACCGAGACGTTTCTGCGAGCGCAGGAAGATTGGCTGACGACCATTTACATCAAACCGGGAGGCTTATCCAAGGACATTGGAAGAGGTCACAAGCTCACTTTGCACGACGAAGAGACCTTCCTCTCCTACGTGGATCTGGCGGCGGGCATGATTGAAGCCGCGAGCGACACTTCCGATCAGTGGGATGGGAAAAATGTGGGCGTCATCAATGCGGGCAGAAAGGCCAAGTTTGAAAGGAGTACACCAGCGACCATCTTTTTTGGCCTCATTCGCCACTATTTCCCCTTCTTGCACCCATATCTTCCACGATCGTGAAGTAATGTGGGATGTTCTCGCGCGCGCGCTTGCTTGCTTGCTTGCATGGTGTAAGGAGTATAGATGTAGAGGATTCATTTCATTCCAGGCATGTCAGATGCACAACTCATTGCCTTTTTTACCTAGTGGAAGATGTAAAGCCAACCAGCCCAGTATATTTTCGAGCAATTTCAAGAAATGGTACATAGTCAATCATAAAACTCCAGAAGACGAATTCACTGCCAGGATACTGTTCCTGTGATATGCGTAAAAACGAGGCGAATGGCTCTGTATAGGGGCCCCTAGCACAAACAGGGCCAGAGGAGGAGGAGGAGGAGGAGGAGGTGTGTGTGTTTATCATGCAATAATAAGGTGACAACCTGAAAGACACACAGCCACTCACTGCTCACGTTTTCTCCTCATAAACTTCGGGGACCGATGAGTCTGAGTAAGAGGGTCGATCATGTTGGAAGAAATTACAAGAGGTATAGATAATCTAGATGACAGAATAGCATGGTCACGAATCTCTCTCTCTCTCTCTTCTCGTAATCGATCCCGTTTCCACCACCTCCCTCCCTCCCTCTTTCCACCCCCATCCAACACCAAAGAAAGAGAAGAAAAACCCCCCCAAAAAACCCAAAAAACCATGTCCCAACAAACAACCGTCCCCCTCACCTCCTCCTCGACCCTCGAACCCCCCATCCCCGACCCCGCCAACACCCAAATCGGCTCACGCTATCTCTGCCTCACCGTTCTGGGCTACAAAAAACCCGGTTTGACAGACGAGGAATATCGCATGCATATGAATCGCATTTCGGCGCCGTTGACGAAAGATTTGATGGCCAAGTATGGCATCAAGAGGTGGACGCAGGTGCATAATACGCAGAAGACGAGGGGGTTGATGGAGTTTATTATGGATCGGCAGATGTGAGATTTTTCTTCTTCTTTTTTCTTCTTTTTCTCTTTTTTTTCGATTTGGGATGGAAAGGAATGGATAGGGAAAATGGATTGTTACATTTTACTAATGTTAAAAAAAAAACACAGGAGAAATATTGCAGATTACGACTGTTTCAGCCAAGTGACATTCAACAGTATCGAAGATTACAAAAATATCAAAAAAGATCCTTGGTATCAGGAACATTTGGTGGGGGATCATGAGAAATTTGCGGATACTCAGAGGAGTTTGTGAGTACACATATGTCTCTTTGTCTCTTGTCGGAAGAAAGAAAGAAAAGGCTGTTTTCACGATGAGGATATCGACAATCTGAAAAGCTGTGACTGACTGAATGCTAACTATCGTACAACAGGATGACAATTGGATGGATTGAAGAATTCATCCACGATGGAACTCCTTGCGAAAAATTGGAATTTCCGGAAAAGTAGTAGTGGTCAGAGGAGAAAGGAAAGAAGAGCGAGAGCAAGAGAATTCTAAGCCCCTACTTTTCTCTTTTATTTCTCTTTTATTTCACTTTTTCGTAAAGTCAGCCAGCCATATGCCATCGGGTGGGTCATTTGACTATTTCGTTCATCCAGTCCCTATCCCACCTCTGTTCGAACTATCGAATAGGTGAAACGTCCAATTAAGCCTGGTCAATGTGCAAGGTCGATCAAGAAAAGAAAAGAAATGAAATTGCTAGAGACTTCTCTCGCCCGATATACGGCAGCCGTACAATGGCCCCGCCACTCCCCCATCACTGGAAATTTCCCCGGGCGAGGACGAATGAAGATAGAAGACTAAATTCAAGATTGGAAGGTGTAAATCCATACTACATGTTTCGAAGAGAACGAGAACGGGTACATCTTCTCGATTGATCAGTCAACTACAAGCTATCTACCTACTTGCGAGCCATCTGGTAAGTGGTACCACCAAACTTGCACCAAAAGGTGGCTCGATCAAGCCGTCTGCCAGCGCAGGGACATTGCCATCCACTCTAATGGCACCCTCCATAAAGTACAAAAAGGTCCAGCAATTGAACACTCCCACCCAGATGTAGCCGAGATATCTCTCCGTTCTCGACCTCTTGTCTTTGTCGAGGATTCCACAGGCAACAAGTCCTTCCCTCGTCGTTTCCTCAATCCAGAGCGCAATGGGATGCAGAATGAACATGTTCCAGTCGGAGACCACGTCACCTCCACCCATGACTCGGCCATATGCGTGGTCGAGGAAGGCCATCATAAAGTTGCCGAGGACTTTGGCCCACTGGCTCACGTACGTGCCCTTTTGCAGGCCGAGGAGGGAATGTGCGACGAAATTGACGGGAGCCTCAGCAATCAGTCGCATGCCTTGATGCCAAGTATGAGACCAGAATCGACGGATGGTATACGCTTCGGACCAGGAGCCAAATAATGGTGGCCAGGATGCGGGAGAGCTGCCGAAAAAGAGGACAGCAATGGCAGACAACACTCGGCATGGGATGTCCATTGACCATCGCACATAAAACATCATAAGACATCCAAATGCAAGTCGAAGTGGTATCGAGGCATTGTCCAAAGAGGGCACGAATGCATTTGCATAAGAAATGGCAAAGTCGAGGATTAGGAAGCGTCCCAAAGCCCCTATGACTTGAGATGCAGCGAATGCGACGGGTGAGATGGCTTGCGGTTGCGGTAGACCTTTGGCCTCGAACGACCTGTTTTTCATATATTCATATCAGTACTTGGCAAGCTCTCTCCATGTGGAGTCGTAGCCGGGAGGTGGTCATACCAGCCCACGCCTCGGAATGTGGTAGCAATATCTAAAGCATCCAGATACCCATGTGTCCCCGTTTTCTCGTCCTTGGCATCCATGCTCGGACTCTGCTGCATGCGATGGAATTGGCTCGGATCCTTGAGCCACAGGTAATTAATGCACCTCACGGAAAGGCCGAAGATGTTCATGCCCATCGGCCATAACGTCATGAAACTGCCTGGAAGCGGGGAGACGAGAAAGTACAGGAGTGAACAGAGGCTAAACCAGGTTGCCATGATCTTGAGAGGCTGCTCGTGGGGTCTGCTGAGGGACATGACCTCCGTGATAAGCGACACGGGGAGCACGATGGAGCCGAGACCGGCTATGTTGCTGGCCGACATGGTCGCAGAGAGGGAGAATGGGAGATGTGAAATGAAGGAGGAAAAGAAGATGCTCGGGCGTGGTGACGGCGAGGCTGTGAAGCCAGGAGATATACTGGCGAGTGCCTCTGGTCCTCGTGTCTTTGGTAGTACTGTCTCTGTTACTAGTGCCTCTGGTAATGCTGTCTCTGGTACTACCTTAGTGCCTCTGGTAATACTGTCTCTTTTGCTAGTGCCTCTGGTGATACTGTCTCTTTTGCTAGTGCCTCTGGTAAGACGGTCGCTGGTACTAGTGCCTCTGGTAATATTGTCTCGTGTGAATAGTCGCGTGCTTGATCAGATTTGCCATCAATTCCACGTGCTGCCTGCATCCAGGGGGTACTCGGAGTCCGTGGTGCCCGAGAAGAGGTATATCGCTACCAACAGTCTGTGCAGCGGTAGTCACAAGTACCTCCTAGTAGTGTGCCAGGGCTAGACTTTCCACCCAAGAGGTCGATCCTACTCGTGGATCCGTGGACCCTTGGTGGAGCCTCAAAGCTGGCTGATGTAATCCGGAGCCCGCAAAGCCTCGCTGAGCTCTTCATCTGTCTCCGAGGCTAACTTAGGTACTGTATATCTCGTGTTTTAGATACCAAACAACGCCAAAGCCACGCCGCCTCGTTAATGCTATTGCGTTTTGGTCAGTCGTGTCTGTAAGACGAAGTCAGAATCAACTATCACCAGCCCGTAAGCGTGCAAATACCTTACTGCCGAATCAAAGCCGAAACATACCGCATCGCCTCCACGACAGGAGCGAGCGAAGTATCAGAATGCTACCGTGAGCCTCGACGCCCAACACGCATCGGAGTTATGAGCCATACTCAGCCGAGACCAAGGACTAGAATGGCGACCCATGGGATAATTCTCTGCCGGCATTGAGCGTCTCAATATGGCTGTGGCAATGACTTTTCCATGTGCCATCTTCACTTTCGGCATCTGCATTCCCACGCAGACTTATGGCTTTCTGTCAATCTTCGCACTAGTTGGGGGAGCCTGACCGGTACGTATCATGGGGCCACGGTTGCATTGGCGGCAGCAGAAGTTGTCGGCCTTCGCAGCGGACCATCCATCCGCGCTCAACCTCGCATGGATGATCATTGTCCGTCTGACAACCTTCAGCGAACCAATTGTGCTTGGAATCGTCACGGGAACTGCTGGATCCGATACTTCAGGTGTTTGTAGGCTTCATATCCCTTACTGGTGGAGCAAGTTTGCTCTTTCTGCGACGTTGGGAGGTTGGCGAAGTGGATTGGATCGTGAAGAGGAAGGCACTATCCAGTAGCGAGGTCGGCCCTGAGAATGACGAGGGCATCGTCCGGGCGGCTGCGCACCAGCATATCGAAAGCCATTTATGAAAGTGAGCACAAGTCCTAATAGCTGTTCCATAGGTGCTACACCGCGTCCTGCTCTGCAGCCTCGCGGAGGTGCACGGCTTGAGGGTTGAATGTCCAGCTAGTCTCTGATAGCATGCGGCTCGTGAAGGAATGGCTTTGGCCAGTGCTTAGCAAAGAGTAATTCCACGTCGTCACCATATGGGAACCAGGCCACGGAATAGAGACGCCGTTGTCGTGATATTGTGGTACAGACAGCCCGATAAGTGCTTGATCCTTATTGCAGAAGCAGACCACGGCTCCCTTAATTCAGCACCGTTCTGAACCAGGTAGGCGCCCGACTCCCACGTGCATTTGATACGTGGGCTGACGACATTGTCTCTACAGGGCTTCCAGAGTTCCGAACCTGTACGTTCTCGAGAACAGCACACATTGTATTCGAGTTGGTCGCAGGAGCCGTCGATGATGTCGTCGACTGCAGTGATGTCGAAATGCTCGGCGCAGCACCTCCCGGGATGGGAGTGCCAGCTTGTTCAATCAGGTCTGGTGAGCATGATCCGAATTGATGCGCAGCTCGCTGTGCGTTCCGTCGTCTTGGGCGAGCTGGTTTTGTAACAAGTTCTGGATGGCGATGAGGACTGTACATCTTGTAGCGGCAGGCAGAGTATCCCCACACGTACCGTAGGTGACTTGGGAGACCCATTCGGCATCAAAGATCGCTCGTATCTCACCGGGCGTAAGGTCCAGCTTGCGGATGGTAAATTCACAGCACACTTCTTCAAATAATTCCTCGCACAGGACTAGCCATTTACCGTTACTCCCACTGTCCTTGGAGGTCAGCAACGCTCATGCATGATCAGCAAGATGAGACTACTTGCTGTAGACGGTCCAGGTTCTGATCGGGGTATCGCTGTGCGATCAGGTGGCATCGACTTCTGATAGCTGCCTTGACAAGAGCCTAGCCCAGGACAATGAGTACGGGCCAACTGATAGATCACGAAAGCCTGATCGTTGGACGAGGGAGACCAACCTTGGCAGACGAGTCGGCTCTGGCCATGGGCACAACAGGAGAGGGAGCGGAACAGGGAGAGGGGGAAGGAGAGGGGAAAGGAGAGGGGAAAGGAGAGGGAGAGGGAGATGGAAATGGTGAGGGAGATGAAGAGGGAGCAGTATATTCAGGAGATCAAGCGGCAGAGGAAGAAGATACAGATGGCATGGGCGTGGCAGCGCGTGGCCTCGTGCGCCATGAGAATGAAAGGCTTCGAGGGCGACGGGTGCGCAGGGCAGGGCAGGGCGGGGAAGAAGGGGTGTGGGATGAACCACGTCGGGTGTAAGACATGTTCGACACCAAAGTCACAAGTGTTCAGGATGAAGGACGAGTACAGCAGAGCAGAGCAGAGCAGGATGATGATGATGATGAGACATTGAACTTGACACCTTAGGCTCAGACTCTCAAAGATTCAACCTGATGAATGGAAAGCGGAGGCGGCTCGGACACCCATCGCCAAGTATAGCGGAGCGAATGGGCTGGCGGACGGGAGCAGCCGCCAAACACGCACACCCACCTCAAATCTACAAATTTCGAGCACCGCTTTCTCGCCCTCTCCTGCACGCTCGTCGACAGCATCCCCTCCACCCACCGACACGATGCCTTTCGTGAGTATGCCCCATGTGTGCCCTTTGCAGCAGAGCGACCAGCTCCACCACCACCACCACCACCATCACCACCGCCGCCGCCGCCATTGAACAGAGGAGAGGTCGCCGCAAGTTGCTTCGGAATGGGGTCTGAAGCGTCAATTGCTGACTGAGGATTGAATCTACAGACCAAGTTGGTCAAGAACAGCGCCTACTTCAGGTGAGTCGTCTTTGCTTCCGCATTTCCCCCCTTCCTCCTCTGCTCCCACAACCGCTCGCGGGCAAGGTAACTCCTCACTGACACTGCGCCTGCCCCCATCAGCCGATACCAGGTCAAGTACAAGCGTCGCCGATCTGGTAAGACCGACTACTACGCTCGCAAGCGCCTCATCACCCAGGCCAAGAACAAGTACAATGCGCCAAAGTACCGCCTGGTCGTCCGCTTCACCAACCGGGACATCATCGCCCAGATCGTCACCTCTGAGCTCACCGGCGACAAGGTCTTTGTCGCTGCCTACGGCCACGAGCTGAAGCGCTACGGCGTCACCCACGGTCTCACCAACTGGGCCGCTGCCTACTGTGTCGGTCTGCTCATCGCCCGTCGCGCCCTCAACAAGCTCGAGCTCGAGGACACCTTCACCGGCGTTGAGGAGGCTGATGGCGAGTTCACCGAAACCCAGCCAGAGGAGGTTGATGGCGAGACCCGCCGCCCATTCAAGGTCTTCCTCGACGTCGGTCTCACCCGCACCAGCACCGGTGCTCGTGTCTTTGGCGCCATGAAGGGTGCCTCTGACGGCGGTCTCTACGTTCCTCACTCTGAGAAGCGTTTCCCAGGTTACGACATTGAGACTAAGGAGCTGGACGCGGAGACTCTGCGCAAGTACATCTTCGCTGGTCACGTTGCCGAGTACATGGAGACTCTTGCCGACGACGATGAGGAGCGCTACAAGTCGCAGTTCTCTGGCTACATTGATGACGAGATTGAGGCGGATGGTCTCGAGGAGCTGTACCAGGAAGCTCACAAGGCCATTCGTGAGGACCCATGGAAGAAAGACGAGGATGCGGGCGAGAAGAAGACCAAGGAGGAGTGGAAGGCCGAGTCACAAAAGTACAAGCTCAAGAAGCTCACACACGAGGAGCGTCGCCAACGCGTGCAGGAGAAGATCAAGACCCTTGCCCAGGAGCTGTAAATGCTCTGTGGTTCGAGCTTGTTCCCATCTGCTGGAGGTGTGCATTGTCATGGGTTAGCGCATTCATGCGACAGGACATGCACGGCGTTATGATTGGCACATTAGCATAGTGCTACGAAATGCGAAAAACGATGCAAACCTTCAATGATCACAATCATCGTTTGGCGTACCCCGACAATTCGAGCGTGTTGATGCTAACGCACGCGTCGGACAAAATCGTGAACCCTGATGCTCGGAATCTTTGGAGCTCGTCTTTTTGCTGGGTGCCAGCCAGTGCTGAGCATCTGCGCACGTTCTGGAACGTGTCATGAAATTTCCTCTACTGCACACATGCAGTGTCATTACGTCCTGGCGTCTTGTGCTAGATTCATCCTGGCCTTCATCTGCGACTCTTTAAATTCTTCCCATGCCCGGGGATCTAGCTCTTGTAGCCAACGCAAATCAGACTAGAAATGAACAAACACAAGTTAGCTGCTGTCTCCAATGACTGCATGTGAGTGATGTGTCCCGTCTTACCATATTGGCGCCTACTTTGCGAAGGGCAGAATCCCATCCATCATGCTCAACTAAACATTTCAATTCGGGCCCGCTGATGGCTTCTAGCTTGCCCTGGAGACCTCGGAGACGAGCCTCCTCTTCCTCTTTGCTCCAAAGAGGAGTCCCCTCGTCGAGCGCGGCCGGCGTGGCAGGTGAATCGACCACCGAACGACGCATACGCTGCCCGAGGCGATGCAGATGGCCCTCTTCCATGCCCAGAGCACGCGCGGCCAGCGAAACATCGCTATTGTGCCGAGAAACACGTGGTCGGAAAGCCGCGAACTCATCTTCGTCGAGCTCATCTTCGTCATCGGTCAGTTTGCCATTCGCCTCACTGGCCTTGATCAGGGGCACAACTGGTGCATCATTGGACGAAGTCGTTGACGTCGCCGCTGGCGAGGGCGGCGTGATTCGTGTCTCTGGGTATTCTTCCTCGAATCTTTGGATCATGCTCTGCAAAGTCTGATCCAGGAAAGCGAGCCGTCTGTACGCCATTTCATCACCATTGGCAGCCTCCTTGGCCAATGCCGGCGAGAGGCGAGCACGGATCTTACGAGCGCTGTCTAGAAGATTCTTGCTCATCTTCTTCGCCTTGCCACGCTGCTCCTCCTCTCCTCCAAGAAGGCCGTTGGATGAACCAGGCTGCTGACTTGGAGTCCTGGAACCAGAAAGAGAGTCTGGTATGCTGCTGCGTCGAATGTCGTCGGCTTTCTCACCAAGAACATATTGCAGAGCCCTGACAACACCAGCGCCACCAACAATATAATCTCCATCGGGACCGGGAGCGTCATCGTCATGGTTTTCCGAGTTGCCCTCAACATGACCAATGAGGTGCATCAGCACATCAGGCACTGTGATCTCTTTAACTTGCCTTTCGCCGCCGTGAGGCAATGCTAGAGACGCGGCTGCATCTGCAGTGTCCAGCGTGTGAGTTCCAGTAGCCTCTGCAATCGCAAAACGCTCCATATTGCGCAGGGAATAAGCAACTACCTGCTTCGCCAGAGCTTTGACAACCTCACTGTTATCTGCAGAAGGTACCTAGTACAAGTGAGCATGGTTACGTTCAAACAGGTCCACGTTACGACTTACATCAATGTCAATGCAAATCAGCGTGTTAGACACGCGAACTGCGGCCATGTAGCTCGCATACAAGGCGCATGCCTCCTCTTGGCTGGCCTCGTCTCTGGCACTTGCTAAAGCCGACAGCTGAGGATTTTCCAAGATGTTGATGTGAGCAAGTTGCGGCCCCTCGGGCAAGACATCTGCAAGGGCAATGGCCTGCTTGGAGCTCATACCCACATCTGCGAGGTGGATGCGCTTCATGTACTGCAGCTGGCCAATGTATCGCCTGAGCAGAGAGATTGTCCCATTGTCTTGTCCACAAAGATCAGGGTTGTGACTCAGGTCAATGAATCTAAAGCTAGGTAGCTTGATTAGTGCTGGGAACAGCACTTTGACCGATGCCGTGTCAAGATTGCAGCCTGCGAAGCTCAAGCCCCAGCAAGGCGTGCCATCTCTGGCGCTGAGCGCATCTGCAATTAGGTGAAGTTTATCTCGAAGGTCATTGCCACCGAGGTCGAGACCGCCGCATACCCCAGATCTCAGCCAATGTAGAGTGTGCTCCAGTCCCTCGTCGTCGAGATTATTGCCTGCAAACCCCAGTCTATTGATGCCGCAAATGATCGCACCGTCTACAATCTTTCTGATCTGTGGTGCACTCAAACCGCATTCCGACATAATGAGCTCTTCAAGTCTGTCGCCACCCAATCGTTGACTTAGGCACTTGAGCATCATCTCGCCAGCGTCTGCATCAGCTCCAGAATCCTTGGATCCATTCTGCAGGGGTTTCAGGGGAGTTCCATGTGCACTCGATGGGATTGTGGCAGGGAATTGCATCATAGAGAGATCTATTGCCTTGATAGACTTGCACATGTACAGAAAGAGACTGATGTGTTTCCAGCCGATTTGTGTGATACGCGGGTTGTTCTTGAGGGTGAGCTTCTCTATGATGCCACTTCGCTCCTCTTGATGGCGCACTTGCACGCCTTGCCTGTGTTTTGGTGTTGGACTTCTCCGTCTGGTAGGCTGTGGCCTCGTTGCTGCGAGGAGCCCTGCAAGGATGCAACGAAGGCCTTCGTCATTAAGGTCGGCATCTTCCAGCAGCAGCTTCTTGACAGGGACAACCGCAAGCCAGTCGCCGAGCGTGATCATATCGGCGAGTTGTAGGCGTGAGCCGGTAAGGTCGAGACAGTGCACAAGACCAGGCTCCAGCGGCACGCAGCATGTTGGGGACATCAATTGTTCCGTGATACGCTTCAGGATCGGGGTTTCTCGAAGCTGGCAGCACCGTCTGTAAATGCGAACGGGATCCGTCGTAGGTCTGTCCCGTTTCGTAGCGTCAATGGGAGGGGCGGGGGCTACAGTCGGTAGAGGCGCGCGATCTGGCGGCGAGGAGGACAAATCAGTGTCCATCGATAGCTCTACAGGTATGGATCCATTCTCCTCTGCCCGTCGACGCCTCTTCTCCTTGCGTTCCTTACGCTCCTCTTCCGACCTCTTCTTCTTTTCCTTTTTCCTGCTCATAGCATCTTTTTCGTCAATGCTGCCCACGGGAGGACTGGCACTGCCACCAGACAGCATGCTAGCTGCATCGTTGCCATGCTGATGGGAAATCGGCAGAGGCTTGCTCTTGTCCCCGAGCTCAGAGTTTGCCTTGTCCTCGGCATCTTGCTTGATCGCTTGAGGATGCTTGAGCGCTTCTCCCTCTGCACGTTCTTTCAACTTGACGTCCTTCTTCTTTTGCTTGCGCTCATCATCGTCGTCATCGTCTTCGTCATCTCTGTACTTGGGTCCTCCCGCGATCTCCACATCCACACAAAAAGATACTTTGCGCAGCCGGCTAGCATCCATCTCCGGCATCAGACATCTTTCGCGGTTGGGGTCTACATTGAGGATGCGCCGCTGGCACATGCCGCCCTTGCCCTGCACGCGGGGCACCGCAGCGCCCTGTCCAGCCGAAAGTTTGCGCGTGAGGTTGGAGAAGAAATTGGACGACTCTTTCGGCCGAAGGGGAATATGTGGTTCTGCTTTTTCCGCACTCGCAGGCGCAGCAGTCCCTGCGCCGCTCGAGAACACTGGGGTGGCTCCATTTGCAGCAGCTGCAGTCGCTGCAGCCGCGGACACAGGCGGCACCGCGCCGGCAGAGGCGCTGGGCGAGGACGAGAAATTGCTGCTGATCTTGTTTAACCAAGACGTCCGGCGGGGCATCGTCCTTCCATCGCTGTTCAATTTCTCGGAACTGGCGCGGCTGAGCAGACCAGGCCGTTTGTTGCTCGACCTGCTGCCGCCAGTGGGCGGAGGCGTGGCTGACGGCGGGGTCGAGGACGAGGTGGCGGGAGGCGACGTCGGGATGGTCGCGTGCGCAGTAGAGTCTCGGACAGACTCCGCTGGCGTGGCAGGAGCGACCTCGACCTCGCCGGGAAGGTACGGCGAGGTCTGGGGTTTCAGCTTCTCATCGAGCGGGAGGTGTGCGGGGCCGCTGGTCTTGACATCGCGAGGTGCTGTAGAGTGTCGCCGTCGGTTTAGTCACTTTCTGTCCTCACAGCGACCGCGCAGGATCATGATTATGCACGCACGCACGAATTCACTCACTCACCTTTGGGACTTTTGTACGAGGCAAACGAGCTCACGTCCACACCGTGTATTTTCTCCATGCTCGCTGCGTCCACTCTCCAACCTGCACTCTCATCGTCCTTCTTCAGTCGCCATGAAGCAGTCCAGATAGACGGGATGCGGTTATTTTGAGGGGTGATGGTGGTGGTGGTGGTGATGGTGGTGTTGTGAGCTTCGCCGGCCGTGTATCCCACTCTGGAGCCGTCGCACAGCAAATGCGGTTCGAACTGCTGCTGCACCACGATGTCATTCCCGCTCTCGTGACCCTCCATCTTTGGTCGTCGGGGCGGTTTGCGGCCGTCCGCCGTCGCTAGTCCGAGTACTTCTGCGAACAGCATGGACATGACAAATGTGGGCGAGCGGACATGTCTACCGCAGTAAAGGTACCTGTAGCCAGCAGTGCAGGACAACGCTGTATATGTGTCCCACCTCTACACGCGAGCGGTCGCCGCCATGTGTATCGTGATGAGGAGCCGCTGATGATTTAAGCACGATCCCCCAAGCACGCATGTCCTGTGAGATAGAGGTAGTCTGTAGGGAATAAGGGAATTCATCCTCAATTACCGACCCCACCTATTATTGTACATGAAGTATTTGTAGACTCATTTTCCGACCAGGAGCAGGTCAGCATTCGGGAACGACTGGCACGATCCTCGAGGTTGTGCTCTCGGCAGAGTTTTGCGCAACCACCTGCGTCCATCCATCTGCAACGCATCTGCGAATGGGGCCGCAGAAGCTCGCCAGTCTTCAGCCGCTGCTCTGCCACGAAAGGAACCTGCTGACACTGGCTATAACCAACGCGATGCTTGCGGCGCTAGGGCTACCTTAGGCGTACAACGTAATCATAATGCCCTATCTAGAGCCGCACAAAGCAGCCGTGGAACAGCAACAATAACAACGCGAGAATAGATTGGGCCAACGATACCAGTCTGTGCCATCCCTACCGCTTGTCTCGAACCTCAGCTAAGCATCCCGGGGCTGCGAAATGGGCTTGATGATCTCGAAAAGAAGTTCTAACAAGCTGCATCGGGACTCGAGTAGACTCGTAGAGTGTGACAGCTGATCTGTAGACCACGAGGTGACGAAGGAGCCACATTGCCGTGCAGCATTTGCAGTCCTGAACAGGCGAGTCCGAAGCGAGAGCGCCTTTTGCCTTGAATGGTACGACTCGGCTTGCTGGTCATACATCGGTCGACCGTCGCAGATTCACTTTTTGATATCGACTACATTGAATAAGGCAGCTCTGTTGAATCCGAGCAGAGACCCTTTTTAATTAATAACACTTGGGAAAGATCTTCGTCCTAGAAAGCTAGCATCACAGCAACGGCCCGTTGCGTGGATGCTCGTAGTTCTACCACCTAATTTATTACTGACCCGAGACTGATTCAGAAATCATGCTGGTACCTGTATAATTAGAAGTCTTATCAGGCAAGCAGCAAGCTGCGACGCAACTGCATTGCTGACTGTGGCGTCGGTAGAAGACGATTTGGTAGCGAAATGGCGGTCGGACCTTCTATTGAGGGCCTTACCGCCAGATCTATTACCTACCACCCCGTATCATCTCACAACTCTTGACAAACGCCCATAACGCCCATAACGCCACACGACAACCCCCGTGAACCGCCACGCATGAACCAGTTTGCGGGCACATCGTCTTCAAAGACGACGTCGTCCAGCCGCGAGAGAGGCTGGTTCCATCTGAGCTTGCACCGCACCGTCGTGTCGATCGTCACGCTCTCTGCGTAGGCAAGGCCTTGTGATCTGCACCTGTGATTGCTGTTGCTACCACTGAGGCGCTGTATGCTTTGAAGGCGCGGCTTATTGACATGTCGAGCCGTGGGAAACAGCTAATGCTGCCGGCGAAGGTCACGCCTTACTTTGGACGACGGCTCTTGAATCCGCCTCGTGCCAGAGAGCGGCATCTGATTGGCCCAAAATTAACAGCAGACGATGGCTGCGTGGAAGATGTGTTGCGGTAGGGACTCGGGAGCTGGCAGTATGTGTCGCGTGCACCGCAAAGGCCGCTGAGCTAGGCTGCCTCCGCTGGTCTTATATCAAGAAGCTGGAGTGGTGGTAGAACTACCACATACCTCATTAACCATTCTCTGAGCTGCTCTGTTCTTTTCCGGTGCTAGACCTCATCCCTGCAGCCTCGACTGTGTACCTGCGCCAGAGTCACCCCGAAGTGACGTATCGCCGACAGACGCCTGAACTACCTACTTTAGGTACCGGACAACGCGGAGAGAGTGCTGGAGGACTGGTGGGTGGGCCTTGGATTGCACGGAGGGGCTGCGTATATGGGCGAGAGGCAGTGTTGTTGAAAGAGCATGCATGATATCTACGAGACGGAGGCGTGATTAGGACAACTGCCCACGATGCGGGTCTGCGCTGGCCTGTTCGCTCATGTGCTGCTGGCGGTGCAGACAGCGGCCGCGCCTCCAGCTCAGGTGCCTCTGAGCGAGTCTTTCAAAGAGCCTCTGGGAGATGCTCAGATAGGAAAGAAACGGCCACTCCATGGTCGGTTTCTGCACATCACTGGTGAGTTGTACCAATCGTATGCAGCCATATGCAGCCGAATCTAGCGAGTGGGACTGACTCCGGCAGACTTCCACCCGGATCGGTTTTATGAGGTCTACACGTCGACGTCTGAAGAGGCGGCATGTCACCGAGGGCAGGGTCCGGCAGGCATATATGGCGCCGAGACCAGCGAGTGTGACAGTCCGATCGCTCTGATCAACAAGACCATGGACTTTGTCGCAAAAGAGTTCAAGGACAAGGTGGATTTTGTGATATGGACCGGTGACTCTGCGCGACACGACAACGATGACGACCTGCCGCGCACATCGGAGCAAGTGCTTGGACTTAACAAGTTCATGGTTCAGAAGATGGCTGAAGTATTTGGTAAGCACGATGGCGACGAGGAGGACGAAGACCCCAATAACGACTTCATTATTCCTATTGTGCCCAACCTGGGAAACAACGACATTCTCCCGCACAACATTCTAGCCAAGGGACCAAATAAGTGGACAAGGGCGTACGCAGGGCTATGGAGGCAATTCATCCCACAAGTACAGTCACACTCATTCGAGCAAGGAGGCTGGTTCTATGTGGAAGTGATTCCCGGAAAGCTCGCGGTCTTCAGCTTAAACACGATGTATTTCTTCGGCAGCAACGCGGCAGCAGACGGTTGCGCACTTCACGGCGAACCGGGGTACCAACAAATGGAATGGCTTCGCGTACAACTGCAGTTCATGCGCGATCGAGGCATGAAGGCGATGATGGTTGGGCATGTTCCACCTGTTCGTCAAGAGGCCAAAACGTTATGGGACGAAACATGCTGGCAGAAGTATACGTTGTGGACTCGACAATTCAGAGACGTAATCGTCAGCAGTCATTTTGGCCACTTCAATTATGATCACTTCATGTTTCAAGACTTTAAAGACCTCAAGAAGGGTACAAAGAAAGGGCAAATGCAGTCTTTACAGGCACTTCAAGAAGACGATGACGTTTCCGCACAAGTGAAGCCGGACTACTTCTTGCAGCTACGGGATGAGTGGTCAAAGTTACCCTCGCCCCCTCAAGCCAAAGCTCACAACTGGCTCGTTATGGCGTTCGGCAAGCAGAAGGACTTCAAGAAGAAGCAGAAAAAGTATTTGAAGAAGATTGGTGGCAAATATGCTGAACGCTTCTCTGCCAGTTTTGTAAGCGCCAGTGTAGTACCGAATTTGTTTCCAACGATGCGTGTGTTCGAATACAATATTACAGGCCTCGAGCACCACAACTTCGACCAGAGCACTATACCGGCTCCAGCACCATTCGACTTTAACAGTACTGGAGTCTCGATTGATGGAAAAAAGAAGCAGAAGAAGAAAAAGAAGGCACATAAGAAGTACAAGTTTACAGTACCGGAGGCGCCCTCGAAATCATCAGTGCCCGGCCCAGCCTATTCGCCCCAGACATTCTCGTTGCTGAGGTATCAACAGTACTTTGCTAATCTGACATATATCAATAACGATTTCACGCAAGACTTGAGCGGCACTGGTGCGAGTGCTGCGAAGTGGCACGAAGGCAAGCACAAGGGTAAAAAGCCACACGAAAAGGATCACAAACCAACGCCCAGAAAGTTCAAGTATGAAGTACTTTACGACACCAAGGAAGACAAGGTGTACCATTTGGATGATCTCACAGTGCCTAGCATGATTGAGCTGGCGAGAAGAATAGGCGATTTCAAGGCAGAAGGCGCAAGCGAAATGGACGAAGATGGTCACGTTGAGAATGAGTGCCGAGAAGTTAGTGATCAGGGCAAGAAGAAGGAGAAGAAGAAGCACGGCAAGAAGAAGCACGGCAAGAAGAAGCACCATAAAGGGGGAAAGAAGCATCGACATCGTCAGCGAAATGAGGCATGGTATACGTTCGTACGCAGGGCATACGTCGATACCATGAGCCCCGAGGAGTTAGAGGACGAGTTTGGATGTTGATCAGCAACTCACGACAGATGAAATTCACGAAAAATTTGGATCATGGCGTAAAGGAATGTGCGGTTGGTCCACTTCAAAGAAGTTCTTGTGGCATAGGCTCAGCCGGATCTGCATGATTCCAGTATCATCACTCGCCGTCCACTGTGTTCAGGAGAACGTCGCTTGCCTGCTGGGCGGCAACGTTTTCTCGATCTTGGAATCATCCCCGTGTAACAAGGTAGTAACTCTTTCAGTCTCGCGGGTGCTGAAGACAACCGAAGAGGTCGATACCAGCGTTTCGCCACCAAAGCAATGACTGCGCCGCTCCAAGCAGGCTCAGCCTGCTCTTTGTACGGCATTTCGGAACGGAGAGTGAGCATTGCCATACTGGCACTGTGTACTATCTCTCTCGGAATTGCTATAATTTGTGCCATCCAGAGCAAAAGACAGCACAGCATGCAGTGGCAACGATCGATGTTCAAGAGCTTTTGCACGTCTGTCGTAGCAGAAGCAGACAATCGTCCACGAGCATGTGCCGTCAATGGCATAGGCGGCTTGACCTGGACAGCAAGGGTTCAGAGCAACATGGTCGTCACATGCAAGACAAAATAAGCCTCAATAAGGTATGCAAGACGGCGTGGGCGGAAGGACTCTGGGATGAGGTGCCAGGTGTTTGGTCCAGCCGACCTCGGCTCGGCTATTCCGGTCGGCGAAAGATGAGCACAACCTCCGACTTGCGAGAACGAGGACCAGGGGGGGAGGGGGGATCGCGGCGCGGGTGAACTCGATATAATATACTGTTGTAAATGTGAGCTTCATGTGAAGAAAAAATAAAGATATTCCCAGCCCGCTAAGACCAAAGCTGACCTCTGGCCGTGATACACCACCAAACACAGCCACCTCATACAGTAAGTAGTAGGACATGGGCACTACCTTATTCTGAGCCCATGCCCACCACCGCATCCACCTCGTAAGTTACACCGGACACAAGCCTTGAGCAGGCAAGTGAGCATCGGGTGACCGATCCATGAATGATGGCGGCGGCGATGGCGAGACTGGAGTGCCGCTGACCAAAAACACTTCTCCTTCCTCTCTTCTCTTCTTCTTTCTCCCCTTCCTATTCCTACTCCTCCTCCTCCTACTCTCCCTCCCCTATCCACCGCACGAACCACTCTTCACTCGTCGAGCCCTGCACCGGCTGGCCATACCCGGATTCTCCTTATTCGTCTCCGCTGGGAGACGTTGCACAAGATGGCTGTCGACTTGCGTGACACGGTCCCCATACCGCAACCCAAAGGGTACCCTCTGATCGGCAACGTTCTTGAGGTCATGGGCGATGTGCCCATCATGGCCCTGGCCAATCTAGGGAAACAATATGGCGAGATTTTCCGTCTAAACATAGTTGGCCAAAATTCTGCATTTGTTTCGAGCCACGCGCTTACGAACGAGTTGTGCGACGAGAAGAGATTCCACAAGCTTGTCTCTTCCTCACTGGCCGAACTACGAGAAGGTGTAGCGGACGGCCTCTTTACCGCGCATGACCATGAAACGAACTGGGAGACTGCGCATCGAACGTTAGTTCCTGCATTTGGGCCTATGAATATCAAGGACATGTAAGCCGCCCCCCGTTGCTCCATACCTATCTCATGTCTCACTGAGCTCCCAGCCAGGGTTCGAGACGCATTACTTGAACAATCTGCTTACCTTCAATCCTCACGGTTAGGTTTGGTGATATGAAGGATATCGCCAGTCAGCTGGTTCTCAAATTTGCACGCCACGGCAGTGCATATAGGATATCGGCAACCGAAGATTTCACGCGCCTGACGCTGGATACGTTGGCTCTGTGTAGCATGAATTATCGGTTCAATTCTTTCTATACCGAAGAAGAGCATCCGTTCGTCGCGGCAATGGTGGGATTCCTCAAGTATGCGAGCGTTCGAGCAAAACGCCCAGCGTGGATGCGCACTTTCTACAGCTCGGATGAGGCCCAGTGGAGGTCTGACATCGCGTATATGAGGAAATTGAGTGGCGAGCTAGTGCAGCAGCGTCGCGACAATCCCAAGGCTACGAATGACCTGCTGAATGCTATGCTCAACGGAAAGGATCCCAAAACAGGGAACATGCTTCCCGCGGAGTCGATCATCGACAATATGATCACATTTTTGGTTGCCGGGCACGAGACAACATCTGGCATGCTCTCATATTGTTTCTACCTCCTGCTGAAGAATCCAGATGCTTACAGGAAAGCACAGGAAGAGGTCGATCGAGTGGTGGGCAAAGACAGCATTCAATACGAGCATTTGAACAAATTGCCTTACATCACAGCTGTGCTCCGAGAGACAGCGAGGCTACACGCCACGGCCCCGGCATTCACCCTGACACCGAGAAGCCCGCATGGAGAGGTGATTGGCGGCAAATACTTCCTTGCTCAAGGCGAGCCTGCCGTGATCCTCCTGCATAATGTCCATCGAGATCCTGCGGTCTATGGGGATGATGCCGAGGAGTTCAGACCGGAACGAATGCTGGACGAGAACTTTGCCCAATTGCCGCCCAACTCATGGAAGCCATTCGGGAATGGTGCTCGTGGTTGCATCGGAAGACCGTTCGCGTGGCAAGAGATGATGCTGGTGCTCCCCATGCTGCTCCAATACTTCAATTTCTCTCTCGATGACCCCCAGTACACCCTCCAAACCGCCTTCACCCTCACAATCAAGCCCAAAGACCTTGTGATCAGGGCTACGCTGCGCGAAGGCTGGACCGCCAGAAAGGTCGAGCAGCACTTGAATCGGTCCAGCGATCTGGAAACCAGCACAGCCAAGGCCCATCCAACTCCTACAGCCCCAACAACACAAGATAGTGGACATCCGATCACGATTCTGTATGGCAGCAACAGTGGCACCTGTGAGGCTTTGGCACATACCTTAGCCGCTGATGCCAGAGGGCACGGGTTCTTGCCCACCACGGTCGACACACTGGACTCTGCGAAACAGAATTTGCCTGCAGATCAACCGATCGTGATCATCACCGCAAGCTACGAAGGTCAACCTACGGACAACGCGGGCCACTTCTACAACTGGCTTCAAAATGTGACTGAACTCAAGACGTCATATGCGGTTTTTGGATGTGGTCATAGCGACTGGCGGCAGTCATTTCATCGCATCCCCGCCAGTATCGACAGTCTTCTCGAGAAGGCCGGGAGCACTCGTATCTGCAAGATGGGCTCGGCAGATGCTGCAAAAGGAGATATGATTTCCGACTTCAACGGCTGGGAGGACGAGACTCTATGGCCTGCACTGCAGAAGCAATACACATGTACAGACAGTGAAACTTCTTCACCTTCTCATGGCCAATCCCTTTCGGTGGAGGTCTTCAGCAAGCGGGCGTCCCATCTTCGATCAGATGTATCAGAAGCCAGGGTGGTTTCTGCAAAAGTGCTATCCGCACCAGGGGTAGCGCCGAAGAGACACATTGAGCTTCAACTCCCCAGCGACATGACATATCGCGCAGGAGACTACCTTGCGGTGCTGCCGCTGAACCCTGCGGAAACTGTCCATCGAGTCCTAGCTCGCTTTTCTCTGCCTTGGGATGCCATGCTCTCCATCACATCCAAAGACCACACGACTCTGCCCACGGAACATCCTGTATCGGCGCAGGACCTGTTCTCGGCATATCTCGAACTTTCGCAGCCTGCCACGAAGCGTAACGTCACCATGCTCATCGAGGTCAGCCACGAAGAGGCGATCAAAGAGGAGCTCAAGAAGCTTTCTGACGACTTTGATGCGGAGATTACCGCGAAGCGTGTCTCTCTGCTCGACCTGGTAGAACGGTTTCCCACGATAGCTCTGCCTTTATCGGCATTCATTTCGTCGCTGATCTCGATGCGTGTCCGTCAATATTCCATCTCGTCTTCGCCGCTTTCCGATCAGAATCGCGCAACACTCACATATGCCGTTCTTGATGAGCCTTCGACTTCAGGGCAGGGACGTCACATTGGGGTAGCGTCAAATTACCTCTCACAACTCAAACCTGGAGACATTGTTCATGTGGCAGTGAAGCCTTCCCATGCCTCCTTTCATCTGCCATCGAGCCCCGAGACAACTCCAATCATTATGATAGCTGCTGGCGCCGGCTTGGCGCCCTTCCGCGGGTACATACAAGAAAGGGCTTCACAGATTCAGTCTGGGCGGACACTTGCACCAGCACACTTGTACTTTGGGTGTCGATATCCCGATAAGGATGATCTCTATCGCGATGAGATTGATTCCTGGGAGCAAATCGGAGCAGTAGTCGCGCATCGATGCTTTAGCCAAGCGCCAGAGCAGTCTGGCGGCCACAAGCATGTCGATGGTCTCATCCTGCAAGACAAGGAGCTTCTTTCAGAACTATGGGAAGGGGGCGCAAAAGTCTACGTCTGTGGCAGTCGAGGACTGGGAGACAGCGTGAAGAAGGCATTTATCAAGCTGGCAAAAGAAAAGGCTGTCGCCGATGGCAACAAGAACGCCGAGGACGATGCCAAATTGGAGAAGTGGTTCGAAAGTCTCCGCAATGAGCGTTTCGCCACGGACGTATTCACTTGAAGTCGTTGTGCTTGGGCGAGGTACATTGATTGTGTAGTTATAGGACATGTAGGTTGAGAAGTAGAAACCAAAGGGGGTAAGAGACTCCAGATTACATAAGCATGAAAGTGTTCTCACGTGATACCGTAAGCAGGGTGCGTGCCGGGCAGGTGCCGAACGCGAACGCGAACGCGTCTCGCTTTCGCTCTTCCTTCCAGAAGGTACCTTGCCTTCTACCTCGCATTGCTTGCCACACCCACCTTCACCGACGAGACCTCCGATACCTCCCCGCCGCACGACCCGATGGCCGACGACGAGGTGGCGGGCCCGCTGTTCGAGGGCGTCGTTTTCACCATCATCCCCAGCGACGATATTAGCGAGGAGCGCGTCAACACGCTGCTGAACGCGCTCCACGATGGCGGCGCGACCTTTCGTGCTCTTCACGACGACGACCAGTCCATCGTCGACATCGACACCGTGACACACGTAATCTCGAGTCACGTCGACTTCCCGCAGTACTCGCGCTGTCTGGACCTGGGCATCTACGTGGTGAAGCCGTCGTGGCTGCGCGACTGTCTGGCGAAGGGCCGGCAGACGTCGCCCCGCCAGCACAGTCCCGACCCCAGCCAGTACTTCCACGACGTCGTGTTGTGCTGTGCAGATGTGCCCGAGGGGGACGCGGATGCCATCAAGGCCGGCGTCATAGCACTTGGGGGCCAGCCGAGCAGAGCCATGACCAAGCTCGTCACGCACATCATCACCTTGAGCACAAACAATAACAAGTGCAAGGTTGTTGCTGAGCAGGGCTTGAACTGCAAGATCGTGCTGCCGCATTGGTTCGATGCCTGTGTCAAGCTCGGCAAGAAGATTAGCGAAGGGCCATACCTCTTTCCCAATCCAGAGATTATGCGCAGAGATAATGGTCCTGTGAGGCCCTCGCCTACACCACAGCTGAAAGGTGCCACCTCTGCGACGCCTACTGGCATGCCCATGAGCCCTCCACCGAGCCCATCGAAATCCCGCAAGGCTTTCGCGGCACTCGCCTGCAGGAAGATATTCTTTGCTGAGGATCTGAATATATCTGAGCATCTGAAACGCGCATTGCTTGATATCGTCGAGGCTGGCGCCGCTGAGATTGTCAATGATGTGGACGAATGCGATATCTATATCGGTGCCTACCGTGATGGCGAGGAATACATCCGAGCCTCACAAGCTGGAAAGGAGGTGGCGAATCTTGCTTGGCTCTACCATGTTATCCAGCGAAACAGGTACTCGAGCCCACTGCGCAAGCTCCTGCATTATCCACTCCCTCGACATGGCATTCCTGGGTTTGAGAATATGAAGATCAGTCTGTCCAACTACAGCGGAGAAGCCCGGTTATACGTCGAGAACCTGATCAAATACAGTGGTGCCGAGTATACCAAGACGATGAAGCAAGATAACACACATCTCATCACTGCTCACCGCTCGGGAGAGAAGTGCGACGCTGCTCAAGAATGGAACATCCAGATTATCAACCATCTCTGGCTAGAAGAGAGCTTCGCGAAGTGTGTCATACAAGCACCATCTAACCCCAGATTCAGCCACTTTCCGACTCGTACGAACTTGGGCGAGGTCACTGGCCAAACGAGTTTGGATATGAAGAGTGTTGAGCGTATATTCTTTCCCAGGCCCAAATCACCACGGAAAGTACTCGTTCGAGAACAGCCCGCGCCGCGCCAGAAGATAGCCGGAAGTACTGATGATGTGGATGCGGCTCCTGCACACGAGAACATGGATATTGATACGGCGCCTATTACGGAAGACGTTGACACTGAAGACGACGCGACCCCAGGGGGTGGAGAAGTGGCTGGGCCGAAGCCACCCAGGAAGAAACCTGGCCGAACGAAGAAGTCACACGTCACGGCCACTCCTCGTTCTCTGGCACCATCCAAGGATGACAAGGACTCACCAATGCTTCCGAGCACTGGCCGTGCCTCGAAAATGAAAGCAATGGAGAGTATACACGATGCAGTCGCAGACATTGAGGCGTATCAGAAAGAGAGCAAGCGCAAAGGTGGGGTTGTCTATGGTGGACGACGAGGAGCAGATGCGGTTTCCTCTCCTGCACCAGCAGCACGGCGCTCAAAGAAGCGAACGAGTGACGAGTATGAAGCTTCGGCCATGGATCCCGACCTTAGCGATGGCGAAACCCAAGCGCACAATGCAAAGGCCAACAAGAAGGCAAAGACCAGCACAAGCGCGCCTACGCTTCCACCCATAAAGTTTAGAATGATGGTAACTGGAGACGATCGATGGCAGGACCACGCCAGTAAGGAGTCGAAAGATAAAATGGCCCTTCGCCATATGGGGGTACTGATCACTCAAGACCCCAAAGAGGTCGATATTCTCGTCGCGCCAAAGATATTGCGCACCAAGAAATTCGTATGCGCATTAGCGGGTGCTCCTCTGGTGGTTGATACATCGTTCCTCGACAGTGCCCTCGATGAGAAGAAGCTCATTCCACGCCCGCCCATGCTGGAGGATCGAGAGGGAGAGAAGCGGTTTGGATTCAAATTGACCGAGTCGCTGGAGCGTGCGAAGCAGAACAACCACCAGCTGTTTGCTGGGTGGTCAATTTATGTCACCAAAGATGTCAAGGGTGGATTTGACACGTACAAGGACATTGTCGCTCTCAATGGCGGTACAGCGCTATTGTATCAGGGTCGCACAGGTGTCTCGATGGCTCGACGTCGTCCACGGGATGATCCTGCAGTGGGGCTGGAATGCGAGAATCAAGGCAAAGACGATGAGTATGGCTGCGTCTACTTGGTATCAGGCGAGACTGCACCAGAGATCAAGATATGCAAGACGTTTCGAAAAGAGGCTGAAAAACAGGGCCTCGAAGCCCGTATTGTCACATCAGATTGGCTGCTCAATGCTGCATTGAGTCAAGAGATTGTATTTCGAGAGAAGTACTTGTTGGACAAAGACAGTGTGACCAGTCAGCGTGCAGGTTGAGGTTGTCTCACCCGATGTCAAGCATGGGGTTGACAGGTGTTGGAGACCATTGTGTAGACGGAAATGGTGGTTCAGCGGGCTTGACTTTGAAGCCAGAGTACTGCAAGAAAAGTCCGAATTGCACTTGAGCGATAACTTTTATGATAATGTTTTCACGAATGGTGAATTGGAATCAAATCAGTACATGGTGCTCCGAGTTGTGTGATATGTTTGTTGTTAGGAGGTAGTAGGCTCCTATGGAAGCTGTATCTGACTGTCTGCAGAGCCAAGTCTTTCTTGCTCGCCCCAAAGATATCACTCATTACCTCCTGTGGTCTCCATCGAGATTCTTGAAACGGCCATTTTGTCCCAAGTCTTGGGCAACGATTCCTTTCCCTACCGGCTTGCAGCGCAGCCCTGTGGCAGACAATCATATCTGAGGTACCTACCTTAGGTATGCACGCTTTGATGAGACATCACCTAGCCCTACACGAATGAATAGCGTCAAAAATCACCTCTGTCTCAGAAGCTGCATATTTCCCATGTTTGGAGTTCTCGTTCTTTCTTCTTCGTTATTTGTTGTTGTCGGAGAATACATGTATGTACCTTGAGAATGGCGCCGACATGTTGTGAAACACCACCAAACGGTTGGAATCCTGGTACTGTTTGTAACTGTACTATACCGGCTCGCCTGGGCCTGGGCCTGGCCGCGGCCGCAATTCTACCGCTTTACCTATTCACCGAAACTGACTGGTCTATTTTTCTTCACACACACTCTTTCATTACACACACTGTTTGGAACTGTTGTTACACATGCAACGAACGGGTTCATTCCCCACGTTTGACCATGCTTCCCATGTATGGACCCAAAACAACAAACCAATCTCTATAAAACCAAACAACGAATTCTTTAAATATCAACATCTACGATGATTACGTACTCTGTTCTGCAGTATCAGGCGCTATTCATCCCGTCACCTTTCAAAAGCTTCATCAGTACAGGCACATGTACCTTACTAAGTTAGTGCTATAGTAAACCTTTTTTTAGCTTTGGCGGGGCTCCTGGCATTGCTGGGGAGGTAGAGGTAGGTAAGGTAGAGGTAGGAGGTAGCTCATCAAGAGAGAGAGAGTGAACATTATTATTCTCCGAGTAGCAGTAGTGAGAACTCTCACAATCACATTGTTTCCTACAGCCAGCCAGCCAGCCTTTGTGCTCATATCCTTCGACTCTCATCATCACATCCATATCCATGTCGCTGACTTTGCTCTCGAAGCGGGCGCCTGCGCGGTGCCTGCGGGCCTCGGGTGCTGTTGGTGGTGGTGGCGGTGGTGGTGGTGTTGCTGCTGCTGTTGCTACTGCAGTAGGAGGCACAAGAGCATTCAGTACGCCCGTGAATGACTCCTTCGCACCCATTTCCACCACTCCGCCCTCTGCGCCAGAAGCTCAAGGGGCAGTCTGGCGGGCTGTCAATGCTCGTGCTCCCCGCCACGACTGGACCAAGGATGAGATTCGGGAGCTGTACAACACGCCGCTCATGGAGCTGGCTCATCAGGCGGTAGGTCTGTTCTGCTCCCGGTGCGATGCTGGCATGACATGGCATGGCATGGCAACAGCATGGCCTCAGCAATATGGGAGGAGGGCACGGGCTGATGAGCTGCCATTCTTTTTTCTGCATAGGGTGTTCTGCATAGACGCTTCCACTCGCCGTCGGCGGTGCAAATGTGCACGCTGATGAACATCAAAACCGGTGGCTGTAGCGAGGACTGCTCGTACTGTGCGCAGTCGACGCGCTACAACACGGGACTCAAGGCCGAAAAAATGTCTCCGGTGGAGAATGTGCTCCAGGCCGCGCGCATCGCCAAGGACAATGGGAGCACGCGCTTCTGCATGGGAGCGGCGTGGAGAGACATGCGAGGCCGCAAGACCAGCCTGAAGAACGTCAAAGCCATGGTCGAGGGCATTCGCGCCATGGACATGGAAGTCTGCGTTACACTCGGTATGATTGATCAGAACCAGGCCGACGAGCTCAAGTCAGCCGGCCTCACGGCATACAACCACAACGTGGACACATCGCGAGAGCACTATCCCTCCGTCATTACGACACGAACCTACGACGAGCGTCTGCAGACGCTATCGCACGTGCGAAATGCCGGCATCAACGTCTGCTCCGGAGGTATCTTGGGCCTGGGAGAGAAGCCCGAAGACCACGTTGGTCTCTTGTACACCGTGTCGACTCTCCCAGCGCATCCCGAGTCGTTTCCCGTCAACGCACTGGTGCCGATCAAAGGGACCCCACTCGGCGACGACCCCAACCGCACCCGTATTGCCTTTGACGCCATTTTGAGGACCATTGCCACCGCACGCCTGGTCATGCCCGCCACCATTATCCGCATCGCAGCAGGACGCACGACGATGAGTGAAGCCGAGCAGATTCTCTGCTTCTCCGCAGGCGCCAATGCCGTTTTCACGGGCGAAAAGATGCTGACTACAGATGCTGTCGGGTGGGATGCAGATAAAGTCATGTTTGAAAAATATGGTCTGCTGCCCATGCGTCCTTTTGAACGAGGCGGTTATCGGGATGCTACTTCTACTGCTCCTGCTCCTACTCCTACGCAAGAAACACTGTCATCTGCAGAAACTACTTCTGCGGGGAATGTAGCTGCAGCAGCATGATGGTCTAAAATCTTACTTACCCAACTGAGTTGCGCAAATACGAACATTTTACTTATCACATCACACGATACTACCAATGTACTCCCCGTGATCACCACATTGTTTTCTCGTGCCAGACGGATCCACAAGTCCCCTCGACGACGGAAACTCAGCGTCACATGGACAAATTTGTCCGATCTCATGGTGAAACACAGATGGGCGTTGGTTGTTGGCAATAAAGGCAAAGTGCCGTCCAAGATTCTGTCCAAGATTCAGTCCTATCCAATGATTCCCATCACATCCAGTCCAGTCCAGTCCAGTCCAGTCCAGTCCAATCCAGTCCCCATCAAACCGGTGCCATCCAAAATCCAATCCAGTCCAGTCCAATCCAATCCCACCAACCCGATGCCTAATCAACATGTCCAACATCAAGTAAATAACAATTAATGCCTACCTACCTACCTACCTCCTACCTGCATGTAGCTAAAAAGGTAAGTAAAAAAAGAACATGTGATGCCCAGATAAGGTATGTATTCATTGATAGAAATCACATCACATCACACCCCCTCCTCTTCCCTCCCTTTCCTCACTCCTACGTATTAGGTAGTATACTTTCAATAAACCAAGGGCTGGGCAATATTTCCTTAAAGAGAAAGAGAGAGAGAGAGAGAGAAGGCTAACAAAAAACAAGGAAAGAAAAGAAAAGGTAAAAGGAAAGGGAAAGAAAAGAAAAAGATCCTGGACTATATTATAACTATAACCATACCTAATCATCACAAGGAGAATAGGCGGGTGGGTCAGGTGGATCAGGTAGGTAGGTAAGGTTAGGTAAATCCATACAAGGTAGTAGGTAGTAGGTACCGACTTCTTGGGTCCTACCTTTCACTTTCAATCGGAGGTAACATTCTATTTAGCATTTAGCAAGTTAAGCTTTCAAAGTCAACGAGTCACGAACTCAAGTGAGCCGTTTTTTCCTATCGAGACCCGAGAGTGAGGTAGTCTTCTTGGATACTACATGGTAACAGGCAGCGAGATCTAGACTGTGGGATTTGGGCATTTGTAGCGATCATTGATTATTGTTGTCATCATCGTTATCTCGGCGATTATTATTTAGGCAACAAGCAATGTGATCGGATCATGTTCGTATTATATTCGTACCTTATCGTCGGTTGTCGGTTGGCGTTGGGTAACGATCGGTCATTCATTCAACAGTCAATACAGCTGAGCCTGCCAAGAGGTAAGGAAAGCTACACTCTCTCCACTTTCTTCTTGTTTCTTCCCTAGGTTTCTTCTTTCTTCAATTCGGAGATATATAAAAAAACTCTCTCTTGAAACTTCACGTTCTGTTAATGTATTTGTTTACCTCAGGTAGGGTTGTTTGTTTGTTTGTTGTTATAGGTAGCCCTATAGGCGATTTTACTGTCTGAACTTTAATACCACCTCCTCCTACTACGATGATAGTTCGGCCCTATCTATCTATAATACACTTCGGTACCGATTCCTTCTTTCTCTCTCTGCCTTTTTCATAGATGCTTGATGCTTGCTGCCTAATAGTAAATGTGCCAAGGTAGGATCGAGACTTTTTTTGCATTGTGACCAAGATTTTTTCCTTGTATACTGCACCTTATAGACAGCCACGTTTTTTGGGGGGGACTGGGCTGGGTTGGGTTGGAGGCTACCTACCTATTGTTGTACACTTCTTTCGACACCTGCAAGGATGCATGGTTTGAGAAGAGAGAAGATGCCTGCAAGAAAGACTGTTTTTAGGGGTTTTTTTATATGATCGTCTTCGTCATATTGATACATTATGAATTATTTATTGTGTTGTTGTTGTTGTTTGCCACTTCTGGCATATGACTAGATACTGTAAGATGGTAAAAGAGGGTATAAGTAGTTTTTTTTTTCCACGAGTACAACGTGCCTGCCGCTGCCATGAATCACCACGAAGCCCGTCCGTCCCATTATAAAGATGTACACTTGCAAGAGAGAAAACAAAAGTCGCTCATGATTACGCCAGTACTACACCACCTGACTTGTTCATTAATCCAGGGTCTAGCCCTTGGTGTTGCTGTATCATATATTATGTCTGCCGTAGAATTTCAGAAGTCGCCGGGAGGCTTCTTCTGTGCGCTCAGTTGTATCCGGGAGGGCATGCCGCGAGATGGCCGTTGTGAAAGGGCAGACCGCCATTGTGGTATTCGGATGGATTCGTTTGCTGGTCGAACCGATTTTGGTACCATTGACTAGCATCTGGGGCCAGCCCAGGTACCATCGGCTGCGAGGAATTCTGCTCTGGGACGCTGGGCCAGAAATCGAACATTTCTCCGGTACAAGGTGTCCATGTGGCTGACGAGGCAGTCTGTGGAGTTGAGGGCTAGTAGATGGTCAGTGTGAGTGCGGAGGAGACAATTGCCCAAGGCCTGTGCTCACCGATAGAGAGTCCGCGCGGTAGATGAAGTCCGAAGACTGGAGACATTGCGAGGGAATGATGAGCTCAGGCAGGAAGGGCTTTGCAGGTGCACTGCCGACCCATTCGCTGGAACCGCTTGGTTGCTCGAATGGCTTGTACGAGTTGTTCCAAAAGTTCATGGCACCAACATCGAGGCCTGCGGTGTTGAAGTCTTGCACGCCGGCAGGGATGCCATTCGCGATCAAGTGATCGTTAGAAGCATTGTGTGGCTGATGTGGGAGTGCGTCGGTCGTTCGGGCAGAGCGCAGCTCATGCTCTAATCTTTGCACCTTTTGCTCGAGGTGGATCAGATAGTTGCGACGGCGGGATTGCTTGATTTGCGAGCCATAGGAGCATTCGAGTCTGGAACGGGTCAGTCGATGGTGATGTTGCCGGCCCACACGGAGGTAGGCAGGTAGGTAGGTAGGTACGCACCCAATGCTGTTGCACTCCGTGCAGCCCAGCTTGCCATTGCATTTCACCTTTCGCCGCCGGCATTGGTCGCACTGTGTCGGTCAGCATACGGCTCGGTCAGTCGGTATTGCGGATCCGGGAAGTCCTACTGCTCGCACTGTGCGTTTTCTCGCGGGGACAGCCAATGTTGCAGGTGCCATGTTATCGTGTAGCAGAAGCCGAAGCTGAGTGGTTGATTAGGTAGTGAGAGGGTGGGGGATTGGACAAAAGAGCGTGGTTGGTAAGTTGGGTTGGAAGTGAGTGTGTTTAAACGAGTGTGGTTGGGTGGGGGGAGGGGGAATTGTATAAAAGAGTGTGGTTGGGTTGGATTGGATTGGGTTGGTTGGTGAAGTGAATGGCCAAGTTATCGGCAGGGCGGCAGCAGGTCCTACTATACCTTTGCCTTGCCACGCTGCTGCTCAGTGCTGGAGGTGTAAAGTCACGCACATACACACATTACACGCAGCCATAGCGGCGGTGACAACGACACAGGCCTGTTCCCTGTGTTTGACTTTGGCAGATTGCGTGCGGGTGTCTGACGAGTAGGAGGCCGTAGGAGGCCGTAGTAGTGGCAGTCAATAATAGGGCATACCGTCCGTATACGGTCACACGCTGCTGGTGGTCCTTAGTAATGGGCGCCCTCGCACGTCGTCTCATCACTCCCATGCCGACTTCCACTTCACTTTCATGGCGTTGCGGGCGCCCAGTGTGCATACCAGGGCTCCCCGTCCACAGCACTGCCACTACCATTACCGTATACAGACTAATGCAGTATACTCCTCTGAGTCCTCTGAGTCTTTCACCACTACTGGGCAGTATTGGACTGTAATCTCCTGTAGCAAACGGCGCTTGGCGCCTGACTACTGCAATCTCTGGTCGTCGTGGTGCTCGTGGTGGCCGCGACTCAGGGCGCGAGATGAGGTGTCATTCGAGGTTCCATCAGCAGAAGAAGTGCCTACAACGTCGTCCACAACGTCGTCGTCGTCGATGGACCAGGGTGCAAGTATGAAATAATCAAAAGAGACCACCCTCCGTCCTTTGCACCGTCTGCCTGGGACTTGCTGCAAAACACTCTGCCAAGCCACGCCGCGCCACGCGCCGCATCGTGCGGGTCTCATGCTCCTGATTGGTCCTCGCTGAGCGAAAGTGGGCCCGAGGCGCATGACATACCCTTGCCCATACCACTGGCCTATACCACCAGCAAAAGGGACGTTTTGTGCCAACTCCCTCCTCCACTTGCACCAAGGACCAAGGTTCGGTCTGCTGTCGCAGATCTCCCTCCCTCTCTCTCACACTCTCTCTCTGCACATGCACATGCACACGCTCACCGTCCGATAGTCGTCACTCCCAGTAGACTTCACCACCCGCCAACTGCCGCCTGTGCCCTTGTTTCTGCTGCGCACTACGGGCCTGCCGGTGCTGTCCATGCTCTGCTCAGCTCAGTCCAGCCCCAGTCCAGATCAGCTCAGCTCAGCAGACTGCCCGCCTACCCACCATCGCCATCATGCGCAGTCTCGAGGATGCGAGGACCAGTTGGCAGGAACTTCATCAGTACAAAACTCTGCGTCAGCTCAAGGATGCCGTTCGCCTCTCGCCCGATGGCCACTCGTCCGTCGCCACGCGCGGCCTGCGCTCCGCTTGTTGGAAGGCCTTTCTGCTCTTTGATACCCTCGATCTCGATGAGTGGCAGCGCGTGCTGGCGTCGTCTCGGAGTGCATACAACTCGCTACATGCTCATTTCTTTCGCTCTGTCGAGGATCGTGATGCTGAGACGGCGGGGCTCGATCCGCTGAGTCAAGACACCGAGGTATAAATGCACCCTACAGCTAACTGCTGGAGCTTGTTGTAACTGATCACGACCGGGGCTAAAACCCATGCAAGAATTCCACCTGGCAGCAACTGCGTAAGGATGAGGATCTGCGCGCCGAGATCTTGCAAGATGTGGAGCGCTGTATGCTCGACTTCACCCGAGAGCCCGAGAACCAGCGCATCTTGTCCGACATCCTATTCACCTTCTGCAAGCTCAATCCCGATATAGGCTACAGGCAGGGCATGCACGAGATCGCTGCCTACGTCCTGTTCGTAATCCAAAACGACGCTGTAGAGCTCGACAACTCGAGCAAAGCCTTTCACCAGGACAGCATCATCAAAGCCGTTTTTGATAGTGAGCATATCGAGCATGATTCATTCGCCGTGTTTGGCCAAGTCATGCAAAGCGCAAAAACCTTCGTCAGTTCCACTGCACCACTCGTTCGTCGAACGCTGCTGCAGCCAGCACGCTGACAGCACGTCAGTACCTATCCGACGGTCCAGCTTCAATCACGGCACGGAGTAGACACATATTCGAGGAGCTTCTACCGCAAGTGGACAAAGTGCTCATGCTTCATCTACAAAGCCTCGATGTGTTGCCGCAAGTCTTCTTGATTCGTTGGATCCGGCTACTCTTTGGTAGGCAGGCACATGTGGCACGCGAACCTTGCGCCGTTTGCGGCACTCCACTAATCTGCACATGTGCAATATAGGTCGAGAATTTGAGTTCGACTCTGTGCTCGCCTTGTGGGATGTCATCTTCGCCGAAGATGCGTCTCTGGAGATAGTAAATCACATCTGTCTGGTTAGTTTGCCCACGCTCATTCGCGGTATGTGCTAATCGCATGCTTGCTTACACAGACGATGCTCCTGCGCATCCGATGGCACCTGTTGGAAGCAGATTACAATAACGCTCTAGGCCTCCTCTTGCGGTACCCTGAGCTGGACAAGGATTTACCTGCCCAGACTCTCGGACTTGATGCTTTGTACCTGAAGGCGCACATGCATGTCGATGGTGGAAGCTACTGTGTGCTCAAGTACATGGGACGACCCCTGCTGAAGTCAGATCGGCCAGCCACGCCTGTAAGTCGCACCAATTGCGAGAGGGCATTCTGTGACTTCCATTACTGGTATTGAAGGCGCACTCGCTTGGCGTAGCACAATGCACTAGGGATAGGCAGGGAAGCATCGTTTGAAGGTGTGCACTGTACTAACGACTGGTAGCCTGCACTGCAAAGAAACGTTACGGCATTCTCGGGCCGTACTGGATTGTCGCCTCCACGTACTATTCGACAACCCCGCATCGAGGGCCTTCTTCAGACAACTGCTAAGAACATTTACGCTCAGGGAGAGAAACTGGGGATTGGAGTCCGGAATGCTGTGGATGAGGTTCAGAAGAAAGCACAGGAAATTCGTGTGGCACAAACGCCTTCGCCGCCGCCCTGGCGTCAGTCTAGCGTAGGCAGGGTCAGAGAACTCGAGACTCGCAATAAGCAGTTGTCAGAGTTACTTGCGAGCGCAGTGGACGAGCTCTGGGAATACCAAAGATCCGTGGCCGAGGCCAAGGATCACGCCCATGACAGGAACAATGTGGAGAAATTGAGCGCCGCTATCGCTCAAGTGCAATACATTCAGGTATACCTTGAGCAACCATCGTTACAGCTTGCTGAACAACCATTGCAGGTCAACAAACGGAGAGGTGATGCCAATAATGTACCGGGTACTACCATGGCACAGCATGACGTTTCCAGTTATGCTGGGGAAGCCAGCGGAGTCAATAACGAGCGTGACGGCAAGGGTGAGCTACGGGATCATCCCACTCACGAACCTGAGCCGCCCACATTGAGAGTCCGTGCGACTCACGACCTAAGTAGCAGTCAGTCATCCGACACTACCGGTGTGAAGACTCATCGGCTCCGACCGTCTCTTGAACAGAGTTCATTCTCCTTCATGCTGGGACAAGGAGGGTCCAAAGCGTCACCTCCACCATCCCGCCCTCACAGCTCGCTGTTTGGTGCACAGGACAATACATCGGGAAGACCAGGGTCGAAGGCAGGATCGAATGATGTGCTGAGTGATAGTGAGTTTGATATTGGCAGTCTCAAAAGAGCGAAAGGCGACAGAAGGTAGGCCAAGACGGCTTCTTAGCATGATCAGAGGGGAGGCCAGTGCATCTTTTGCTCGTTTGAATGAGATGAGCTACTTTAAATTTTTTGTTTTTTTTTTTTTTTTTTTTTTTTCATTCCAAAATGTCGCTTTTCGCCCGTCGAGTTTGTAGTTGACACATGTATAGTTGACTGACTTCGCTGCACCATCTCCCACACCCAGCGGAGCGGCGTGCATAGGACCACAGAGGTGTGGTATGGATGGACCATTTGTGCATAGCGTGAGTTTATTATGACTTTTGAAGAGGAAGCTGTGAGGAAGGTAGGTACCTACAGGTAGACCTGAAGAATGGAAGCTCTGCAGCAGCGCAGTGCAGCGGCGGTATGAGTGGCGCAGCTCAGCACGGCCACACCTAATAAACAGTTACAGTGGCACCCGACAGGTGGCGCTGCGCTCCAGGACAGCTGACACCGGCACGAGATAAGCTCACAGCTCACACCGCAGCTACCTACGTACCTCCTAGGTACACCGTACAGCACCTTCACTTCCTCCTCGCTCTTGTCATGCTAACATTGGGAGACGTGTGCTACAACTTCCAACTGTGACGGGCTTTGTTCTGATCTTACCTCCCGTCTCTTCGACACCTCACCGACATCACTCACACCCATACCCGTCTCCACTCCCTCATCGCCGCCATCATCGACGCCGCCGCCATGTCGAACCGTGCAATGGTACCACTGCTAGTGACCATGATGCTTGTTACGGGAGTCTGCAACACTCTCCTCACCAAATACCAGGACATGCAGTGCGTGAGAGACTGCGATACCGACCGCCCCAAGATGTTCGAGCAGCCCGTGATACAAACGCTGCAGATGTTCGTCGGGGAGAGCGGTTGTTGGATCGTTGTTTTCGTGGGCTACCTCTATCGCCTGCTGCGAAATTCCGACGGCACCACGCCCAATGGCGAAGTTGCCTACGAGTCTGTAAGAGCGAGCGATACGATGGACGACGGCAGCGACGCCGAGAATGACGACGATGACGACGACGATGGGGAGGTCAATACTGCACTTACGTCTTCTCAGACGCTCGTGGATCCCACAAACATCATCGCAAAGCCTGTCTTTGATGCTGAACATAGACAACGAGTCCCATTGCAGGGCTGGAAAGTGGTTCTCCTTGCGGCGCCAGCGATTTGCGACATCTGTGGCACCACTCTGATGAACGTAGGCCTATTGTTTGTGGCAGCGTCCATCTACCAAATGACCCGCGGAGCTCTTGTGCTGTTTGTTGGACTGCTCAGTGTCCTCTTCTTGAAGCGTCACCTGGGTGGCTGGAAATGGGCAAGCTTGTTCATAGTTGTGCTTGGTGTCGCTGTGGTTGGGCTGGCCGGAGTCCTCGACCAGCAGCATTCCGCTCAGCCTCAACCCGGTGCTACTGACACCGGATCCAAGAATGACCTCGCCAAGACCGCTCTCCGCATACGTGGGGCGGCATCGACTCTCGAAGCGCACACCGCGAGGGAGACACTTATTGGTTTTGTCCTGATCGCATGTGCTCAGATATTCACTGCCACCCAGTTTGTAGTCGAAGAGTCCATCATGGAGAGGTATTCCATGGACCCCATCAGGGTCGTAGGCTGGGAAGGCGTCTTTGGATTCCTCGTGACATTGCTCGGTATGGGAATACTGCATGCCCTCGTCGGTAGAACAGACGCGGGGAGAGGCGGGTACTTTGATGCTCGGGAAGGCTTCTACGAGGTGTTTCACTACAGAGCTATTGGCTTGACATCGATTCTCATTATGATCTCCATCGGAGGCTTCAATTTCTTCGGTAAGCAAGAAGCCTCGGAACACACGAAATGCGCGCCGCGGACTGATGTGTTTACAGGCTTGTCTGTGACACGCGTCATCTCTGCAACATCACGATCCACGATAGACACATGCCGCACGCTGTTCATTTGGCTCGTTAGCCTCGGACTCGGCTGGGAAACATGTGAGTCCTGTCAAGTGTGGCGGGGAGTCTTTGTATCTGGACACGCTTGCTAACGAAACTTCCAGTCAAATGGTTGCAAGTACTGGGCTTCGCCTTGCTCGTTTATGGAACCGCTGTGTTCAATGAGATAGTACAACCTCCGACTATTTCCTTCCTCCGACGAAAGCGAGCCGTAGCTCTGGGCAATTGATGAAGCCCCTCCAGACGGATAGACTTGTGTGTCTACCGCGTCTCAATGGTGTGCGCTTTAATATATTCTCTATGAAGCAGATCGCATAGACCTCCACCGATGACAACGTCAATTGGCGCCCAGTACCGAGCACCCACCTTCCACGTCAGTCTAAAGATCCAACTTACGGCCCCTATACAGGCACCAACGTCCACGTGTTTCCTGACTTCCGCTTCATCGCGGTAGTAGAGCTCTCTTTCGTGACACCAGCGAGGGATGAAGGTGCGATATTCAATTTGCGCAGCTTGCGCCACCAATATTAAGGGCACGACCATGCACGCTCTGTGCATTGCAGTCATGGTCTTTGCATTGCGAAAAATAGAGGCACGTGCGGTGAAGCCAAAGTGGTGAATTTGCGAGACATGTCGGAGGCCGCCTGCGCCCGCAATGAAGGGAGCGGCATCGACCAGCGTGGCCTCGGCGTCTGTACGCTGCAGGAATGCGGGAAGGTTGTGGTGGTGGATATATTTATTGGGATCTTGTCCGATTTGCGGATGCCACCGGTTATCCTGCGGTGTTTTGAGATTCCAGAAGAAGAGGTATTGCAGAATTGCCATGGTCGAATCTGTCTACAACTCTACATATACCTGAGTCGTAGTAGGTATGTTGCAGTAGGTAGTAGTAGTGCGCCGTAGGAGACAGCAAGCAAGCAGTGCAAGTCGCTCCTCCTTGGAGATGTTTGGTCGTTACCGATTGCACGATACCAGGTAAAGAACAACAACACTCGGGTCGATCGATGATGTATTGGACATTCGATGAATATAGGCAAGATCGGCAAGAAATCTTATTTGGTCCCTATCTTACCTACCCTACTTGCCTACTTAGCCTACCTACCTTACCTCCTATCTCCTACTACTAAGATGCAGGCGAATGCTTTCAAGCTCTCTACAGGAAAGACGTGGATGCGTCCAAGATTGTGTAACCAACCTGGAAGAGGTACACATACATCCACTTCATGTGTCTAGTCTACCTAGGAGATAGTACTACCTCCTAGTACTGGCACGTACTTTCAACAAGCTATATCGCTATACCATCTATTGATATATCGAGCAGAAGATTGCGTGTCCTATAGGTATATATAGATATCATTATGTTTATAGATGTTTAGGCTACGGACAAGAGAGTGCAGTGTAGCGAGAGCGATGTAGGTTTGGTTTGCACCTAAAATAGGCAGGTAAGGTATATAAACAACATGTATACGGGAAAGGTAGGTATATATAGTAGCCTCCTCTTGCGCAAGCAACGAACTCCCTAGGTAGGCTGAGCTAAGGCAAGGTGAAAAGTGTGCTTGCTTGCTGCTACTCGTCGTCGTCTTCATCGATGCAGTGGTAATCCAATGCTATCTCTCCTGGCCGCAAGCCTGGAATCCTGTCTGTGGTGAATTCTGGTTGCTCCATATAAGGTAGGTGCTGTAGGTAACTTTCTCTGTATCCTTCCGATCTGACGGCTACTGTGTGCCAATGATATGCGTATGTTCCGGCCAAAGCAAGGTATAATATGCGAGGCTTAGGAGCCACTTCTGGAAGATTGGACATCTCCCGAATTCTAGTCTGGATGATGAATCTCGATCATGTTAGGTGAATCTGTCGTACTCGATGTATTTTCAGCCGTCGTCTGAATCATCGAGGCCGCAATATCCTGGGGCAGGACAGTCCACGCTGGGGCTCCTAGGATTGAGAGAACAGTCAGCAATTACAACAGCAAGATTGATCTTCTCCACCACCCAATTCAGCTCCATTGTGCTTACATATGAATCTGCCAGAAATTCCCAATCTTGGGATCTACCTTCCTCGGATTGGGATCATCATAAGTGTGGTGTGTAATTGCTTCTCTCAGGATCGATTGACGGTGGCCGTCTTTTAGGTAGTGCAAGAACTGTTGGCTGATCTTCACATATTGGAGAACACCATCATGAGCGCCAATGGCCGAGCCCGTACTCCAGGAAAGTAGTAATGGTTCAATGAGGGGAGCATCAGTCACAGTAGCATGAGAGCTCTTTTTGCAAGTCATGAACCACGCATACTAAGAGAATTTTCGGGTTAGTCTGTGTCACCAATGGAGGCTGAAGTGCCCACCTTTTTCTTATCTTCATTGACCTTTTTGACAAGGTCTTTCACGACCTCAAAATGAGGTCTTCCGTGAAATACGGATACCTTGGAGCTCCAACTTTGACTGTGGACAATCACAAGGGGCACATTTATATCGTCTTGTAGTGGTCCCTACCGACTAGTCAGCATACCAGCCATGGTCTCACATCTTTTGAATCGTGCTGTGTATGGCTCGTGGCAGGCTAGCAACCCCTTTGTACTTACGGAGTGCTTTCCAGGATCGAATACAATTGCCCCGACGAAAGGCATTGCCTCGGAAGGCTCTTTCAGGACCTGTAGAGCTAGAGTGGCGCCAAATGAATGTCCGCCCATCACAATTCTATCCCACATTATGCGGCCACGCCATGCGGCCAATTCTACGCCCTCTGTGCGCATGTTGGACTGGTAAACGGCGCGACCACGCCCATTATTGATCTCACGCAAGACACGCACGGTCTCTGCAACCTCAGCTTCTCTCATACTCAGCTGCGCAGCTTTGAACGCGGCGAGTTCTGGCCGAGGTTTCAAATCGGCGGCATTGAAATGGCAACGCAGCTTCTGACCTGCCTTACTGTGGATCATCGTAGCAGGAGCCGAGCCATCACGATGTTCGATTGCTGCGACAATGAAACCTCGCGAAGCCATCTCGGCACAGTACTGGGAATAACTGGTGCGAGAACTGGCAATACCATGCGAAAAGACGATGAGTGGAAAGCGAGGCAGGCCGTAGTCGTCCGAGGGATGTTCGGCTTCATAGTCCAGGTGGGTCTTGGTAGTGCCGCTGCCACTGCCATGGAGTGGGGCGTCCACATGGGCTGGTATGGAAGTGCTGCCCGCGAGCATCCACAGGGCAAAGGCGAAGATGCTCCTGGAGAGTTTGTTGTTGAACTTCGCGAAGCGCGCGTAGCCTTCGGCAGTGCTTGAGATGGGCTTCTCGACCCAGGGATGGCGAGGCGCGCGCGGGGACGAGGCAGCGTCGTTGAGGACGGCCGGGTAGTAGAGCGAAAAGAGCACGGTGGTCAGATTGAAGGCGACCTCGCCCGTCTCCTTCAGCACCGCCTCGCTGATATGTCTTGGCTGCGAGACAGGCACCTCGACGTCCACGAGGCCCACGGCATATTTGCCGCTGTACGGAGGCAGTTTGGAGCTCAGGGAGGGCATGCCGAAGCCAAGCACGAGGTGCAGCGAGACGTAGATAGCGATGCCGACGCAGACAAGCTTCCTGATGGTCGTCCAACGCGAACGACGATGCGAACGGAGGCCGGGCACGGGCAGCGTCCACGTCCATATCATACCTCCTGCTTTTAGGCTCCGAGGCAGAGGGATAATCACTAGTCACTACCTTAACCTCACGGCCGTCTCCCGTGCACGCCAACTCACGCTTGTCAATCTCCACGGAGGACTAGTTACAGACGACTGGAAGCGGAAAGAGCACTAATGGGAGGTCTAGGCTGATGAGGCAATCGAATATCGAATTCCGGGACGATGACGACGACGACGGCAGCGACGGCGGACTGCGAAATGCGAGGGGCGCCTCACTCACCAGAGAACTACCAACTACATCTTCCTAGTGACTCCTACGTGTACGTGTATTACTGCCAGAGCCCATGGCAAATAGGTACTACACAGCCACATTGCATGGCACCACACACGCCATATATCGAATCATCGGTCGTCTGTGACCTTGTTGGCATGCTTTGGTCGCTACTGGAGAGCATCGGAGCTACATGGATTTTACCTTACTTATGCTTCCAAGATTCCTTCTGATCTTACCTGACGTTGAGCTTGGCAGAGAGCAATTGATCAAGTGCTGTCTGTACACGAATCTCAAGGACCTCATCATCACAGAGCAGATCAAGTATTTCGTAGCAGTGATGTGGTGGCAGCGGAAGCACCGGTCTTCAACATCTATTCCGAACATCTGCCCTTGCTCCACATCCTCCAGTGACGCCAACACTTCCGTCGCTGATACCACACAGATTCTCATCGACTTGCGCAGTCGACGACTGGCCTGTTTCCGCATGCGATGTGATGCGATGCTCTACGTAGCCATTATCATTGGGTCGCCTATTGATGACGCTACTGGGAGTCGTGCTTCCCGTCATCCGATCCGTCTCGACTCCAGAATGTCGGGAGCGGCACGACTCGGGACATGCTGGTGCAGTCACTGCAGTGCATATCGGTCCTTGTGGCGTTCGCACTGTCACCCTCCCACGATGCGCCCAATGCCGAGCACACACCAGTACGCAAGCTCCTTCACCACACGCTCGCTGGGCTTGGCCTTCTCACCATGATGCAATGCTTCGTGTCCACTGGGATCCGCTTCCCATTCCGCACGGACGTAAATGGGGATTTCGAGAACATCATCGTCTTCCGCCAGCTCCTCCATTCGTTCATTGTCCCGGCTGGATACAATGCTGGGTGCTCGGTCGATACCACCGGGAACTACCTCCAGAATGATCGAAGTCGAATTGCGTGTTCGCTCCCACACCTTACCTGCTTCGGGCTGACGATCTGCGTCGACGGATCCCGTCAAAGACGCCATCGCGGCTTGTCTGCTACCATCGCTGGTGGTCGAGTGAGACAGCGCCTCGTCCCACATGTCTCCCGACGGGCCTACGCTGAAAGACGGGCACAGGATGGTCACTTTAGACGCCACTCGACCCGGCGTGGTGGCGGGAGTAGCAAGGCTTATTTTGACAGTCTCAAAGATGGGGTTGCGTACGGTCAAGACGTACTGCTGGGTCTGATAGGCCCGAAGTCTGACATCGTCCATCCTTTCGGCTCGAAGCTGGAATGACAGGTTGGGGGCAGGGCCGGTCATCTGTAGCGGTCGGATCAGGAGCCGAGGAATATGCTGCGACGCGATCAAGCGAATCTTGTATCGTAGCCGATCCGGCTTAGTTTCGGGTCTCACAAGAAACTGCCGACAAGCTCTACATCGCTTTCCCCTACGAACTCGTAGCTTCGTGGCCATGGGCCAACTATGCTCAATGAGTCGCGCATCATGATTGTATGGTGACTCGAAGCGCTGTGATGCTGTCAACGTGCCCTGCAGACCGAGTGTTCTCATCGCCTCCAGAATTTGATCATCGGAGGAGGGTTCGCCAGGAGCAAACGTGGAGATGCCTTCTGACTGGTTCCTAGCTTCTCGCATTGGTTGCGGCTTTTCTCTGCTCTTCTTGAGAGCATTGTACGATAGTCCGCCGTATATGCTCATAATGCGGGCCAGATTCGCAGGTGAGCTGTATGGGCTGTTGGAGAAGGGGTTGGTCTGATCACTGGACTCGTTCATTTGCTCCTTGTAAAAGCGAGCGAGATTTGCAAAGGTTGCGTCGTGCTGTGCTGCAGCAGGCTGTGGTGCGGCTGCCTTGCCTTCTTGATCAGCAATACTCGAGATCTTTGCCTTCCATAATCTACTGAGTTGCTCCGTGACCTTTGTCGGTTTGCTGAAGCGTACACCAATGTCGAGTGAGCTCCAGTCGCAGTACTGGCACAGGAGGAAGTAGGACTCGCTGTGCGACGCGCTGTCTGCTGGTCGGAGGTGCACACCCGCCTGGCGATTTCTGGCACTGTCAACGACAGTGATCGCGAGATTTGCGTGGCACGAGGGACAGTCGTAACACTGCCGTGCACATCTGCAGCACGAATCAACGTCCATTATAGCTGGAGAGCCCCGGCAGTCCCATCGCACATTACCTGTTGCCGTCACTCTTGACGCCACTGCTGGGCACCTCAAACATGCAGTTTGGGCAGTACCAGCACATCATCTCCTCGCTGCAGCACCGTGCACAGCGTGTGGCATTGCATTCGTCGCAGTACAGAAGCTGATCGAGGGGAAAGAGCGAAAAGGCCGCTCGAGGCTCGTGGGGATTGAACGTCTCATCGTCGCTGTCATCGTCGCCGTAGCCATCATCGTGGACGCCGCTGTCCGCCTCGGCCGCTATATGCTTCGAGCTGCGCTTGAGGGCTGTCGATGGCGTTGGCGCGCCAGCATGGTCGCTGCATGGGCATCCGTATCGCGCGTAGGGAAATGCTAAAGCCATTATCTGTGGCGACAGGCGTGAAGATGGTTCATTGCTCTCGATCCATTGAGGCCCGTTGAGAGAGTTGGCATAGGTACCAGGTCGGGTGAGGCGTAAGGTAGGAGGCTGTAGTGAATGCCTTTGGGGGACGGAGTGTACTGTACAACGATCCAACACCACCGCATGGTCGCAGTCTCGCAGAGCCTCCGCCCCACCACCGGCACATCGGGAGTGCATCCGTCAGCCGGAGCCGGTGCCGGTGCACATCAATCATCTTCCAAGCCAAGCAAGCCCCTTCTTCACCCTTTCCGAAGTCGATTGGACATCACTCACGACCTTCTATTGCGCACTCCGGCCCACCAACACGACATGAGCAGCGCTTCCCGTGCTTTCTGGCGGCCGTCTGTCATTTTCTCACTTGCGGTCCTCGTCCGTGCGGCATTACTGCTGTATGGACGTTGGCAAGATGCCCACAGCGCCATCAAGTACACCGACATCGACTATCTTGTGTTCACTGACGCTGCTCGCTATGTCTCGCGTCAGCGCTCTCCATACGATCGCGCAACATACCGATACACACCGCTCTTAGCATGGCTGCTACTACCAACCACTTGGCATGGCATCTGGTTCGAATTCGGCAAGGCGCTATTTGCCATCGGGGACGTCGTCACTGGCTGGCTCACCTACCGCATCCTGCGCATGCAAGGCCTGGAAGCTGAGCGTTCACTGAAGTTCGCCAGCATCTGGCTGTTGAACCCTATGGTGGCTAATATCAGCACTCGTGGGAGCTCTGAAGGTCTGCTGGCTGTGCTCGTCGTGGCAATGCTCTGGGCGGCGCTGAGCAAGCGAATACTGCTTGCAGGTAGTCTGCTTGGACTCAGCGTCCATTTCAAGATCTATCCCTTTATCTACGCAGCGAGCATATTCTGGTGGCTTGGGTGTCCGGAGAAGCCCAACTCACGGGGGCTGCCATTGCTTCTACACAAACTCGTAGCTCTCGTCAACCGAGATCGTATACTCCTGATCATGTCTAGCCTCGCAGCATTCATGGCGTGCAATGTTATTATGTATCACATGTAAGTCCACAACTTCTACAAAATCGTGGTGATGCCACTGAACCAGGTAGATATGGCAAGCCCTTTGTGGAGCACAGCTACACCTATCACATCACGCGTATCGACCACAGACACAATTTCTCGGTGTACAATACACTACTACATCTGAGCTCGTTGCGCGGTTCAAATGCTGGGTTTCGAATTGAGTCACTCGCTTTTATCCCACAGCTCTCTCTTGTCGTGCTTGCGATACCTTTGCTGCTCGCAAAAGTTGATTTAGCAAGCACGATGCTGATCCAGACATTCGCGTTTGTCACCTTCAACAAAGTGTGCACAAGCCAGGTCAGTTATTTTCGTTCCAAAATCTGCGCGTTAGGCTGATCTTGCCGAAGTACTTTCTATGGTACATGGTGTTCCTGCCATTTCACCTGCCGTCCTCCTCCCTGCTGAAAAACCCTCGCCTTGGAACGGTGGCTCTGGTTTTATGGATTGCTGGGCAAGCCATCTGGCTGCAGCAAGGCTTCGTCTTGGAGTTTCTGGGTAACTCTTCCTTCGTGCCAGGCCTCTGGTTAGCCAGTATCCTCTTCTTCCTGACAAATTGCTGGATGCTTGGTATTCTTGTGGACGACGTCCAGCTTCAGTATAAAGTCTCGAGCACCAAAAAGGCACAATGAAGAGTTTAGCCGCCAATGGCCTTTACGCAACCCATCGCGGCACCAGCAGCAACCGTCCCGAGAATGAGCATCTGAGTGGCATTTTGAAAACACACCCATCGACTGCGTTCCCCGACCGCACTGGTCTTCAGCCATCCAAATGCAAACAAGGCAATAGCCATGACGATTATACTGCAGGACAGTGCTTCGCGAATGTGCTCGAAAAAGAGGTACGGCAGCAACGGCACTAGTCCGCCGAGGAAATAGCCGCTAGCGATCGTAAAGCCAGATGCGTAAGCTCTAGACGGGGTGAAGTCAGCTTCCGCGAGCTGGTAATGAAATTTCATGACAAAGTCCACGAAATTATCGGAATCGCGTTCAAGGTCCTTGATGAGCGAATTGAGGACCAACTCGCTGATGTCATATTTCTGGAACGTCGATCGAGCCATGTCGCAGGCTGCCGCAGGATTTGTTGTTACGAGTTCCTTGGTATGTTGGAGTGCTGAGAAGTATGCGTCTGCTTCGCTTTTCGCACCCAGGTATCCTCCCAACCCCATCGAGATTGAACCAGCAACGAGTTCCGCAAAGCTATCTTCTAGTCAGCACATTGATTATCAAGACATATGGAAGGCATCCATATCATACCCGGCGTAAATGACTAGATTGGTAGTGCCCAGAGCTGACAAGCCGGCAGTCAGTGCGAAAGGAACCGTCAATCCATCTGACAAGCCTATCGTCGCATCGGACACGACCCGGGCGCTTACAAGACCCCTCGCCAGTGGTTGAGCTTCTGCATCGTCTTGTTTGTCGCCAAAACCATTGGTAAAAGTGCCAGAGTTGACTGATGGCTGCTGTCCACGTTCGGCTTCGAGGAGTCGTTGATGTTCTCCATCTCGCTTCGTTGGGACGATTATATTCTTGATGCAAGTGAGGAACATTTTTTTCGTCGTTTGTGAACAAAGAGTACGGAGGTAGTACAATCAGTTTTGTTGTGGTTGTTTCACGAAGCTTCGAAAAATCCAGCGAGCTCGCGTCTCATAGTGATGGAATTAAGGTTCTGGGGAAGTAATCGCAGATGCAGCCACTCCGATTGGTCAGGTCATTGGGGGAGCACATCAAGGAAGCGTATCGAATTACGTGAGTCCCCTTCGTGAGTATTTCTACACCGACCATTCGTAGCCGTGACTTGTGTGCAGATGACATTCCTCGTGACTTGACAACGACTCTTTGAAGCCGGTTTTTTCTTCAGCTAGCCACAGACTTTTAGCCTTATTACCTTGCATTGCGACCATCCACAGAATGAAGCTACAACACAGCTAGAAAGTGCTTGTTCATCCCGATAACTCATTGAATAATTTAAACAGCCAACTTTCTGGTCCCCCGAAGCTAGAGATACCCCAGTCATACATCGGCAGAAAGAGGATGACATTCATAAATTAATTAGCCACATGATTACATAATGTTGCAGGTCGCTTTAGCTCACTTGGGAGAGCGCCAGACTGAAGTTCACTACAGTCGTCCCACTCTGTGCGGTATCTGGAGGTACTGTGTTCGATCCACAGAAGCGACAAATTCTTTTGCTTGCAGCAAGTATTGTTTTGCTGCGCCTGGCCATCTTCTCGAGCTGATTTGGAAAGATGGACATACGGGGCGGGAGAGTATAGGTAGGTAGGTACCTGTTTGTGAGTGCGGGGTTGCCAATATAGCATCCACTACAAAAGTTCAAACCCTCTCTCAACATGTTAGAACGCTGCGCAGGACGTAATGTATGGACAGACACATGCATGGTGATAGCTACTTCTATGAGAAAGAGTGAAAATGCATTCGATTGGAAGACAGATTGAGGCGGCCACTGCGGCGACCGTTGTTTTGCTCAACTCTCATCGGGTATCAAGTGGCTCGGCTGTAATGGAGAACGGATTTGACGTCCTATCATCAGCATTATAGACCGACGACGTTGTTACGTACCTAGTTAAGGTACCAATGCCACCAACATGGCGACAACGAGCTCCACAGCATCGTCCGAGCCACCGTCACCGACGGAACTCACAGTGAGTGCGAGTGCAGTCACCGCTACAGCGTCGACGACGTCTGTTGCCCCGGATGCTCAGACGACGACGACCACGACCGAGAACCAGTTCCGCATACCCAGCTATGCCTCCTTCCCACCCTTCTACACACTCCAGCCCAATTTGACGACACGCGCACGCCAGCTCGAGCTGTGGGCCACCCTGATCACGGGATATTGTGCGCACCACCGTCTCTTCCGCCTGTCGCTCTCATCGCCGCCGGCCGATCTCTTCCACAACTCGACCATTGCACGCAGCCTCAAGACCGCCGATATTCGCGCTGTCCTCGACTACATGAGCCAACCTGCCAACGGGCCGGCCGCAGAGTGGATTCCCCCAACCGCGCGTGGTGAGACTAGCACGACCTGCTACATCTACTGGAAGACGCCGGCCGAGTGGGCCGATCTGATATACTCCTTCGTCGAAGACACTGGCCAAAAGGGCGCTGTCTTGACTGTCTACGAGCTGCGGGAAGGCGAAGCAAGTCTAGGCAAAGAGTGGAGAGACATAGACGAGGCCCTCCTGCGAAAGGTGCTGAACGTGCTGGTGAAACGGGGCAAAGCGCAGATCTTTGGGCAGGAAGAGAGTGCGGGCGTGAAGTTCTTTTGAGTTAATCACATGGCAGAACTTCCTGTCAGGGAAAACAGAGGTGATCATGGACCTAGTGGGAAGCGGCGAAGCAGGAAGTCAAGTACGGACGAAACTGCCAAACCCAGGCCTAAGCGTTCTCGTGTAGCTCCCACATCCAGCAATGATGCCGATCAGCACGATGGGGCGCAGAATTTGGATGGAAGATCGGGCAAGCTACGAGCGACCGTATATGATGCGGTTGCCGGCAGGGTGGGCTACGAAGGCTTACTGCTTGATAAAGGAGGCAATCCACTGCCCCCGGACCAAGTCCTGTACAACAAAGCGGATGCACCTATTCGATTCGCAGAGAACGATGACTACTTCGCGCACCGTTGCCTACCTCCTGATCAGCGACTGCCGGACTCGGATTTGCTCAAAGCCATTCATGCGTATGCATCCGATTTCTATGACTCGGGAGCCCTAGGACAAACTCGAAATGACTTCCGCAGCCTCGATGAGACTGCGCTTATAGCGATGGGTATCCTGATTGAGGAAGCTGTCGCTGCATCTCTCGGCAGCACAGGCGATTTGGCCTTCGTGGAAGACGCAAAGCACGAAAGCATCCCTTGAGCTTCCATCTTCTTTGCTGAAATGCAGTGAAGGCCTTTTTTCCACAGGGACTCTGAGTCCGCTGACTCTCCAAATCTACGAGCAACGCTGCATCAAACGAATGTCTGCATGATGCAAGATTCTTCGTAGTCACAACATTTCATTGCGCCTGATGCATTCAAAGGTCTGCATGCAGAAGGGGAGTCACAGGGCACATTGGTGGACCAAATAAGCTGAATTGCGCTTACATCCACGTCTGTTGTGGCATGACGGTAGAGAATGCCGTAAAACGAGAGGGAGTCGTAGATCCGCTAGGCTCAAGCGTGAGCAGTAAGTAGGTTGTAGAGTCGTTGCTCAAGCATTGTCAGTAATTCCAGCTGGGAGACATATGAGTTGGTACTCGATTCAAATAGCATGCATTTTACCACGAATTTTCACGACAAAGAGACAAAGTTTCGCAGATCTGGATGATTCGAGGCTCTATTGACTACTCAACCAGTCAAGGCGAGCAGCACTATTTTATCAATGGGGATAGAGACATGCGCTCGAAGCAGCCCAGAAAGCCTCCCGCTCACTCAAACGTGGAGCGAGCTCTGCGATCGCCTCATCAGAGGAAATGCATCTAGTAGAGACGCTTAGGTGGGGACATGCTGGCCTTGATGACCAAGCTGCCCACGTTTTGCCAGCCCTTCTTGAGCAGAGACACGAGGTAGTTGATGGCCAACATGATGTTGCCAATCAGCTCATCCTCGGTCATGTCCACGTTTCCAACAGCGACACCCATGCACAACACCTTCTTCAGCTGGAACTTGATGGTCGAGCGGACTTCGGCGATCTTTCCGGAAAGGTCATCAGCGTGGGAGACGGGGGTAGGGAACTTGCCGGCTGCGCGATTGTGTCAGTATTCTCTGTACCAGACAGACGGAGCATGAAGTCGGGCTTACCCTTGGAGAGACCAGGTCCCAACAGACGAGGAATCTGCTTGATGAGGGAGTCGGAAGCGATGAATGCATCGTATTTGCGAGCGAGCTTCTTGATCAACTTCTTGTTCTTGTTCAGCTTCTTGAGATCCTCCACAGACATGGCGTCCACTCCTCCATGCTTGGCACGATCGATATCGTGCTGGTCACCGAGAATGCTGCAGCCAGGTCAGTGGCGCTTCTCCGGTTGTGGTGTCCCCGTTGTCCTCTCTTACCAGATGCTCATGTTTGGGCGCGGGATCTTTGGCAGCTTGATGGTGCCGCTGAAACGCTTGTCACGCTGAGGGTCATAGTTCTTGAGGCCGATCTGGAGCTCAACAGTCTCGAGAAAGTTGCGCTTCTTCTCCTCGTTGGAGTACTTGAGCAGTTCCTGCACGTTGGTACGCACACCAGCGACCGTAATCTTCGACATGATTGCTTTGGTCTTCCAATAGTACTCTAGGAGTAATTATTGGTGCGGCTCGCGTAACTCGGTGTATGGTGGTCGGTCGTGAAGAGAGGAAGAGAAAGTGGCGGTAGAAATTGGGCCGAGTGAGAATTGTGTGCCAAGAGTAGTAAGTATACCCCACATGAGTCTAACTTCCTTCGGTCACGTTTTTGCTGGACCACCTGCCACCCTCCCAACCTCCACTGAGGCGATGGTTCTTTCATTCTCGTCATGACATGTACACGTCGTCTCGATGGAGTCACATCATTTGTGATTGTTCGCCTCGCTGGAGGCCCTGTACTGTCAGAAGGGCATTGCACCAGCTTTTAGCTGCGAGCCGGCGCCGATACAGTGTCCCAGCTGGGCACATCACATGCTATGCTAGAGGAGGTAGAGAGGGCGAGACAAAATGTCACCTTTCATCTACAGCCGGGCACTTGACCAACGCACGTACTAATGGTCACCTTCAAATACAGCCCGAATAATGTCCCTCGGGTCTTCTTATGCTCTGATCTCAGCCATGGCGACAATCAGTCGTGGCGGCATCCCAAGGGCACAGGAGTATTACGCGTCCGTGGAAGATATCAATGTGCAACACAGTTTCTATTGCCTGGACGAACCATCGAGCCTGGAACAACTCGTCCAATCCGTCCGCTCGAATGCCACCAAGAACTTTGTTTTGGACTTCAGCGACGAGACCGCTTGGACTGGCATTGACATCGATTCAGGTGGCGTCGCGGCATTGATGAAAGCCGAAAGACCAGAATGCCTGAGAACGCGATGGCTTAATATATGGTTCCCCACCAAGCAGAAAAAGCTGCTCGAAGTGCTCGCGCAGCATTATGACTTCTCTCCCCGCCTTCTAGCATTGATGTGCTCTGACCCTAAGCAGTCTCACCATGATGAACCAAGAACGAACATAAACAGGTCCGTCCACACGATCCCACATTTGCGCCGAAAAGCAGCGTCGCTCGAGGTCAATAGCTCTGGCAGCAGCGATGTAGACGAGCTCTCGGTACATTCATCTTCCTCAAGCGGAGGCAGTATGACGGAAGGCAACCACTTCAAGATTGCAGCGGATATCTGGCACTACGCGTCGATCGACATGGGTCGAAGATATGTATGTGCAGGTTTCAATTCCCTCTATGGGACGCACGGAGCAACATTCAACGATAATACGTCAGATGGCGGTGTCGAAGCTCACCTGGAAACATCCCGTCTTCCGCATTGCACGAGAGTCTGGACGTGGTTAATCATTACGACGGACCATACCGTCATCTCCATTACCGAAGACCCCTTTCCAGACACGGCAGGAGCATACACGGCTTTGCAACAAAGAATCCTCATCGAGACCCGCCGCAATCCGATATACATTTTTCGCTCCCTGAGCGCAGTTCAGGAGCCACTGCTCGACCCATTGACATTATTGCCCATTCGCACCCGCCTTGGTTCCTCCCCAGATGCTCATCGCAGGTCCGACGCCCCCGGGCTTCTGTATTATGTGCGTCGATCCCCTCTGCTGAAATAGCATACTGCCATGCTGATTGACCATGCGCCAGTACTTGTTTGAAAATTTCAAAAACTCGTACACCATGGTGACGAGAAAAGGAAACAGATATGGAGTCGAGCTCGCCAACTTGCGAAAATCCATGGTGGAGCAACCCACTCTCAAGCACGTCGATCGTCTTGACCGAATTGGAAACGAACTCGGGGTCCTACGAAGACATTATGACGCGTATTTACGAATTATCGATCGATTGCTCGAACCTCAAGAGCACACGTTAGCAAGCCTGCAAAATAGTCAAGTGGCGGGATTCGACGACAGCGGATCCACAGCGACGGTCAGACCGCCAATGAATGATGAGTCCTTGCTTCGAGAAGATGAGAGCACCTCTGGAGTCAGCCTCTCTTGGGCAGCACTCGTCAGGTTTCGAAGATTGAGAGATTTGATAGACCTCTATGCATTGAAGGAAGTGGAGGAGTATATGAAACAGAAAGAAAGTTTGCTCGCGATGGCAAGTAGCTTCTTCATTCCCACTTCTTTGGACTACATTCACGTAGATGACATGACTCATGAGGCTGATGCGGGCTGGCAGAATCTTTCCCTGGTAGCCTACCAACAGTCTCTACACGTCGAACGACTTACAAGAGCTGCGTTGCTCCTGACAAAGGCTACGATTCTCTTCCTGCCTGTATCTTTGTAAGCCCTGCCACTACCTCTTCGTGTTCGTGTGCTCTGTTGACATGCTACAGCATGACAGGCTACTTCTCCGTACCGCTCGGCCACGTGGAGTATAGCTTGACCACATACTGGGTGGCATTTACAGCTTGCTTCTCATGCACGTGCGTTCTTCTTTGGCACCCGACCTTCCTCTATGCTGTGGCTGAGGGCATTTGGAGTCTCGTCAGACGCAGTGTCTGGTCACGAATCATGCGGCTGGCGAAGGCACAAAGAGACTAGGCAACAGCCAGTAAGAGGATGTTTGACCTTGCAACAGTGTGTATCCTAGCCATGGTGAGGCCAGGGAGGAATATTTCAGGTGCTGTTCGCCTTGACTGCTCGAAATATCGCGCCAACGTAGTCTTTGATGCCATGGCCGTGAGACATCGCATACAATAACCTTTCGTTCACTTCGCTGGAAAAGACAGCGCTCATGAGGTCATGTTGGGTCTTCTTTCCAGCCTTCGTTGCTCGATTACCAATAGGCAAAACGGCCTTTGGCATGAACCGAGCCAGGTTCCGTAATACCAAGGCTGCTCGAAGCGGAACACCAGCAGCATCTCCATCCTCGTCTTCGAGCATCGAGATTCTCGTGATATCGCCACTTGTATTTGTGCCGCCGCCCGGTGGTAGGTTATGTCTCAGTCTGGACGGGTCCGTCTCTGGCAAATGAGTCTCCATGTGTCTCGCAAAGACCCATGCGCTGGAGACTTTGCTTCTTTCAGGAGCAGTGCACGTATGCGTGCAATCCGACCATTTACATCTGTAAATAGCCCGATCCGTATTGCTGAAGTCGAAAGAGGCTGTCCAGGAGTGTTCTGCATCCCCGTTGGTAAGTCCATTCACGGATACGGGAGTCGAGCGTGCAGGCACTATGTCTACATCCATCTTGTCCGCCTCTGCCGAGCTCAATTTCTTGGGAATCTGCAGATGACTGGCTAGTATGTGCTCGTGGATCTGCTGGCCCGTTCTGAACCACTCGGCACATTCAATCTCACGAGTGGTTGGAGCTGAGACAAGCCCGGTAATGGCATCCCGGACACCTTCGACTGGATAAGACATCCTCCAATGACAGCGTATGAGCTCCTTGTCCTTGTCAGCAGCTGTAGAGCCAGCAAGCATGCCGGTATCGACAGGAGCTTTTCTCGACTTGATGCCTTTGATCACATATTTGTTGGAACCGGCCACCTGAGCTGTGGCGCCCTGAAAAGTATTGCTGACGTTCTTGATGAAGTCTCCAGCAATGAGATGCGGATGCGTCGCTTGATGTGGCGCAAAAGTTCCTTGGTATGCCTGCCATAAGGATATTTGCGTCATCTCTGCGTTCGGATCAGACAAGAAGCACATTCGAAGCCATTCGGACGATCTCTCGGGCTCTTCTAGCGTCAAAAGTTCATGTACGAGTGCCTTTGATAGTCGGGGCACTGGGGCAACACTGTCGTCGATCTCTCGGTGCCGGGGTGGTCGTGATTCCGTGTACTCTCTGGCCGTAAACAACACAAGTCGACTCAGCGAGCGCCCGAGGGCTTCCACATCTGCCACTCGTACAAGTGTTTCCACATTGTCTCCGAATGACGTGTATTGGCCTAGAAGGTCCAAGCAAGCAGAACGAAGCTCTTCGTCTTCCAGATGCAAGTAGTCCACAATGCGGCGCAACAGCGACACAGGAATGTCCTCTAGGCGCTTGGGTGACGGATGTGTCATGGCTATTCTGCTGATGGATCGCAGCGCAGTAGCGATTGCTCCCCGATCACACCCCAATGTGTGTCGTAGCAGACCCTGATAAACGGCACTGTACGGGCTGACATCTACGTACTTGAGGACCTGCTCGCTCAGGTCAAGTATGTGGTGCCGCAGTTCCGACACACTTGCATGTTCAGGCAGGTTTAACACGACTGCGATGAGGTCTTGCGCGAGCGGAAGGCGTGAGAGATAAGCTGCATTTTCATCCTGTAGGCTCATATTGCGGAGAACGAGACCGGCCTCAGTGACGCGACTCATCGAGGTGCAGAATTGAGAGTCGACCACGGTGTCTTCAGACACGATGGGAAGTCGCGATCTGAGCTTCTGCAGAATATCCGGCGTCCCATCCAGACCATTGAGTGTCTCGTCGTCACCAGCGAAGAACTCCTCGTCGTACATGACATCCCAATCAATGTCGTAGAAGAGGCTCGTCACCTGGAGGGTTTTCTTGATGAGTGCTTCTGCCAATCCCGGGAATTGATCGAATCGGTATTTGTCGCCACGCTCATGGCTGATCTTAACAAGATGATGGAGCGCGTATTGTTCCTCTTCTGGCATGCCACTCTGCAGAGCGAGCTGCGCACGCACATATATGTTCGGCCCAATGAATCCGGTCCCTGGTAGCATGATATTCTTATACTTCTTAGCAAGGGGCCCGGCTCTCGCGTCCAGTTTGCGCTTCCGCTCATTGCGATAGTGATCGGGGTTGTTGGCTGGGGTATTCACAGGCTTGAGCGAAAGGGGATATGCCTGTGGTGGTTCATACGATGCCAATGTGGAAGACGCGCCGTTAGTAGCCGAGGATGAATGAGTGACGCCGTTCACGGTGGCTCCAGGTGTCGGCGACGCGCCAGGCGGGTGTGGATGCGCACGAGCCTGCCGAACTGCACTGGCATCAGGCTGGAAAAGAACGCGCTGCGGTGGCTGCTGTCTCAGTCCTCTCGTAGTGCGCCCAGTCGCGCTGCCCGGCTCCTCGACAAGCTCTGACTTGACCTCCTTTGGCGTGCGATGCTCAGGACTGCCATCGCTCGTCTCGCCGTTGAGCGTCGTTTCTTCTCGCGGCTTCGGCCTCTCATAGTTGTCCAAAGTGCGCGTCATCACATTGCCTCCTTTCGCCGTTACGTCCTCCAGGATCTGCTTGGGGGGCGGCTCTTGACCCCAATGGGTGCTGATCTCGTATGCACATAGGTTTTTGTAGTAGACGTTTTTGATCTGGAATGCCTGCGCTGCGGTATACTGGTTCTTGCCGATGAACTCCTCCGCAAATCGTCGCCACATCAACGGTTTGGCCTTGGTGTCTGAACAGAGATCGTAGCCGCCCTCGCCGACAACGCGCGTATACAAGTTGAATAGGTCGACGCGTCGTGGACCGATCCTGGGCTCGGTCTCGAGAGTGGTTCTGGCAAATGCGCATCAGCTTGTTATTCTCCATCCACATCTCCCCCTTTCCTTTCGGCGGCGCCAGCAACCAAACCTACCCTCGTGCTTCGTGGTAGGCGGCCAGTTTCTTCATGAATTCATCTCGTTCCGGCGTCGGTTCGATGCTCTGGCCGCGCTTGGGAGCCATGGTGTTGTGCAGGTTGCGCTACACGGAGAAGATGCGCAGCTATAGAGAATGGTCGGCAGGATTCAGGCGCATGATGTGTCGGAGAGTGAGGTTATGCAGAAGCAAACAGCGGCAATCATGGAGAGGGGAGGAATAGATGGTGGTAGATGGACATGCAAGGTAGACAGAGACATACCACCTAGCAAAAGCGCGAACCATCGTTCCTGCCAGCTCCACCTTCGTGCTCCGCATCGCGCTTGCCTCGTCTCGAGTCGCCAAGAATATATATAAATATGTTGACAGCAGAGCGCCCATCTTCAATTCAACATCACACCTACACACACACACACATACACACACACGTCTGGTCTTCCCGCTGGTCGATATAGAACTACCTACCGCTTTGCTCGGCTCGCGAAGAGTCTTTTTCTACAAATCAGATCACTCGCTAACCGCACAGCACTGACGTTCCGGCTACAACATCGAGGCCGAGACTACTATGGCGCCCATCGACTTGTGTCTACCACTACTCAAGTACTCGTATGCTGACAGCGACACCACGTCAAGCAACATCGACTGGACGCATTTCAGTGCCGTCAATCTATGCGTCCTGGTACAAGGCGACGACATTAGCAACGGAAGGCTCACGCTCAGCATCGTGGATAAGACCACGCACAAAGTACTTATGATAGTTACAGTTCCTGACCTGCCTGACATTGCTGACGGAGGCCCAAGGAGACAATCGATATCGCACGCTATGTCGAAATGGCCAATGATGTGCGTTCCAGTGCCCGCCAGAGAGGCGCTACTATTCAGACAGAGCATTTGCCAATCTTCGGCATCACGAAGGAGGCTTTGCTAGCCCTGAGGTATCGCCTGCAGGACGGCAGAGTGCGTGATAACAGGTCTTTTGCTCAACAGAGACGATGCTGAATGATCGCAGGCCCGGCGTATTCAACTCCGTTTGCAAACTGAAGCACACTGTCGTGAAGTTGTGCATATCCTCCAGCGTCGAGGTCTGGACTTTCAAGAGCAACGACCAAGAACGGGACGTCCTGATACCGCCCCGGTAAGGCTTGACACACCAACGACGGAAGCTCGTTCACGCATAACACAAGAAAGCTCCATGAATGCCATTCATAGTCGCGTAGCGCAGAGTCCCTTTCAGCCACCAAGCATGAGCTTCGGAAGCCTGGGTCAACAGTCTCCGTCTCACACTCAACAGAACGACACAACAAAATTCTCCAGCGGTCCGCTAGCGTCGCCACCAGAGCGTTTCGGAAGCGTACAAGCTCCTCGGACCTACAGTCCAATACAGCTTTCTCACAACCAGCCGGTTGCCAGCAGTCCGTTTCCAGGACTGCAGTCTACGAGTTTATCGCTCGGCCAGACTGCCACGGCCGGTACTGATAAGCAATTCTCATCCGTGAGCTCTCTTCCAGCGCCCCAGAAGGCACCAGGTCATGTCATGGCTTCAGCATTTGAAGGCAACGACAGGATTTCAATGCCAGCACACTTGCGCAGCGAGACGCAACGTGCCGCAGTAAACAGTGCATATGGAGTCAGTCCTTCCTCTTCGGATATTCCAGGACGACCAGAGACCGCTTCATCGTCGCTCTCGCAGCCGCCTGCTAGTCGGCCTATCACAGGGGATCGTTCGCAGGCCAGACCTGTCGATAACGGAACAAATACGACAAGCCGCTCGCGCCCAAGCTCTGCACTGGAATTGCCACCCCTGCCGATGCCCAAATCATTGAAGGCAAGACCAACGTCTGCGCTGCAACATGGCATTACTGCGCCTGCAGAATCAGAGCCACAAGTAGTACCAGCACGGTCTACCTTAGATGGGCAAGAGCTGCTGAGCCAGCCGCGCTCGACAAGCGAGGGCATGACTTTCACGTCACTCGACGACGCTGGACATGGATCAAGGAACATGGTCCCCAAGGAACGAGTCGTTGAAGGCAGCCGAACGGTTGCGGCGCGCAATGTAAGCAAAAGCATGCCACGCATCAGCAGCCTGATGGACGCCCCCCATGAGATCGAAGAAGCTCCCGATACCAATGCAAGTGCGTCTGTGCCGCAGAATCACGATCACAGTGGCAAGGTGGCCGTGTCGGACCAAGACGTGTCTCTTCAGAGGTATGCTGCGCAACATCCGCAAGTCAGGGATACGGCCCTGAACAAATTCATGATGGATCATTTGCAAGACCCCGCGTTCACGGTACTGTGTGCGGATATCGAGAATTGCTGGCGCAGGATTGCTCTCGGTCTCTGAGTAGGTAGGTAGGTTCCCCAATTCCGGCAGACAGTCATGGAACGACGACGAGAGGGGCGGGGCGGGGGCGGGGGAGATGATTTGCTCAATCTGTTGGGTGTACAGAGAAACAACTATGGTTCATAGTTTTTTTTTGCGTGGCAGCCATATTCCGTTCAATCCTCGCTCTCAGCAGATATGCTGGGACTGATGGGCAGTTTCACCATGGTCACTTCGTTTTCAATGGCTCTCATCGCTTCCACTTCTCGATGCGTGACACCGATGCTTCCTCCCGGGTGATGGCGGAGAAAGACTTCACTCGTTTTGCCTTGATGCATGGCGTCTGCCACGGTGAGAGCCAGCATATCACTAATCGCCAAGGCCACGGTCGTCGACGTGGTCGGCGCCTTGACCCCAAACGAGTCTTCCTCACTCTCATGGATAGGGGCCGGAAGCAAAATCCCATCATCCCGATCCCGCAACAACAAGCAATCATCCGGATGTCTCTGCGCACTCATGGCAACAATCTGCGTCTCGCGCGGCACATGCGGCAAAACATTCAACAACTCATTCGTTTTACCACTAAACGACACAAACAACAACACATCCCTCTTCCGCACATCTCCCAAATCCCCATGTACAGCCTCGCACGCGTGCAAGAAACTCGCACTGATGCCCAAACTCTTCGCCGTCGCGACCAGTTTGCGCGCGATGAAGGCGGATTTTCCTACGCCGCACACGACTAGTTTCCCGCCGCGTTCTTGCGAGGTGAGGACGGCGTCTTGGGCGGCTGAGAGGCCGGATTGGGCGATTTGGTCGGTTGCGTAGAGGGATGTGACGTGTGCGAGTGCGTCGGCTTCGACTTTGAGGACGTGGATTGCGCGTTCGAGGACGCTGGGTAAGCGGTCTGAGGAGGAGGTGGGTGGTGGGGATGATGATGACGATGATGATGATGATGGGCCGCCGTCGGCGCTGCTACTTTTGCTTTCGAGGACGGGAGAAGGGGGTGTCAATGGCGTGGAGACGCGTTGTCTCTTGCTGGGCCGCGGGCAGTCCATTGAGTGTGGTAGTGGGGAAATTCAGGTACAGCTGGATTGATCGGGAGCGGGGCGGAAGTTGTTGATAAGATGTTCGTTGACAACAACAACTTCCTCTTTGCTTTTGAAAAGCGGCGGTTTGTTTGCGACAGCTGTATGTGTATGATAGGTAGGTATGTATGTATGTATGCGGACAAAGATGCCGGGAACGAAATATGTCGAGACAAAGGAGGATGGGAATGAGGATGAGGAGGATGATGATGATGATGATGACTCGATATGTATACCTCCTCTTAGCGAACAAGTTTACAAATACAAATACAAAATGAACGCCGCGGTTCACTACATGTACTCCCAGAGGTTAGTAGGTCAGGTCAGGTACAGGTAATACCTAGAATCTCCCCGAGTCAATAATTCAACAATCTGATCCTCAATCCTACCTTACGGCGCCCCAGGTTGCTATCTGGGGTGTTGAACTCCCCGATGCCTGCACGTTTAGAAGATCATGCTCGTCATAGATTATAAAAAAAAAGGCGAGCCGCGAGATACTGCTGTTTATCGGCAAGCTACCTTACCTTACCTCCTAGGTGCGCGGTAGTCAGCTCGGCCGATGCCAGGTACATGTCGCATACGAAACGAACTAGTGACCACCTTGCAAGTTGGAGGCTTGAGGCTTGCATGATGATGATGATAATGATGATTAGAGCGACCAGCCGGCGCGCTTATCTAGCTCAGCTGCATGCCTTCATCATCACTACTGAGAGGTGTGTGTGTTATACCATTCTGTTGCCGAGAAAAAGAGGAATGGCGCGATTGATACCAGTCTAGCCCCTGGAAGCTGAACCTTGTACATTTCACATGCAGATCAGCATGGCATGATTTCCTTCACCGGCGAATGAGCTTGGCGACGCGAACACCGTGTCCTTTCTTGGGTGTGGTCGTCCAGCGCTGACTGCTCTACAAATTACAACGAATATGCAGTATATCAATCTATAGTGGCTTCACGCCCTTGTGAATGGCAGCTATGCCGAAACTGACATCCTCCCATCCTGCTTCAGTGATGGTGCCGTCGCTCGTCTGCCCCGGGATGAGGAAGCCCGCATTCTGAATCATCGTGGCCCATTCCATCTGCGAGGGAAAACGCTCAATGCTCTCGACCAGATACTGGTAGCTGTCCCTGTCCGCAGCGACCACCTGGCCAATGAGCGGAATGGCGCTGAATGACCACCTCTTGTACAACCCGTTGAGCAATGGATTGGACAGCTGGGGCGCAAATTCCAAACATGCAAACACGCCGCCCGGCTTCAGCACGCGAAAGGCCTCTTTGAGCGCCTTGTCCTTGTGCGTAAAGTTCCTGATGCCAAATGCCACCGTGTATAGATCAATGCTATTACTCTCAATCGTATCGAGCTGCTCCGCATTCGCCTCCAGATAGTCGACTCGGCCAGCAGCATGATAAGGGGTGGCCAACAATCGCTTGCGGCCCTCGTTCAACATGTCGGGGTTGATGTCGGATATGGTGACGTGCGTCGCGTGGTCGTCGTTGATGTTGGTGGCATGGTCGAGCATGCGTATTGCAATATCACCACTCCCGCCCGCAATGTCGAGGATTCTCTGACCTTGCCCCTTGTTCTGCAGCGATGCGTACCGCACCCCCGGATTGAGGCCGCGCACGAAATTGTCCTTCCACACGCGGTGCACGCCGAGGGACATGAGATCGTTCATGGTGTCGTAGCTGCTCGCAACAGAGGAGAAGACGGCGCCGACTGGGGTGTTCCGTCAGCTGTGGTGGCCGTGTTTTCCTGCTGTACCGTAGCGAGAACACGGCTTCGCTGTTCACGCACCTTTCGAAGCCTTGATGGACTCGGCCACCGTCTCGAAGCCAAAGTGCGTCGTCTGGTCATGTCGCTGCTGCTCCTGATGCGGTGGTGGTGGTGGCGGCGGCGGAGTAGCTGGTCGATGGGACTGCTGCTGCAGTGGACGCGCAGAGGACGAGAACCCATACCGGCAAGCACGACACACCGGAGTAGACAAGCGCACTCTCTTGGCCACTCGACCGACGTTGGCAGACATGGTGTTGATGTCGATGGGGTGCTGCTGTTGTGTGCACGTGTTGCAAAAGATAAAGTTACATGCACACATGTACCTCACAACGTCGCTCCAATGGCGCCGACGGACCGCCAACCGACGTCCGTCTTCACTTGGGTTTGCAAGGCCGGCTCTAGCCGACATACTAGATCAACAACACATCTCGCGCCTCGCGAACATGCCCATCACAACCCCACACCAGGATGAAACGCATTGCAGAACGGCATTTGTGGAGAGAGATCGCGGCGACGACACGAGCGAGTGGAAGACGGCCTGCACGCTCATCATGGCAGCAACAGCGATGGAGTTCCGTGTCACAAAGGCCCGGGTCAGACAGGTGAGTATAACAGACCGACAGTTCATATCCTCACTCGGAAATTCCAGTTCGGAGAGGTAATAACATGTCTGATCGATTAATAGAGTACACTTCCCCGGCGCGGTCAATTCCCGCTTCACGACCGCCCTCAATTTTGCGAGAGCGACAGAAGACGATGCCATGCCTACATTCCGGATTCTGGATCAAGAAGGTCGTGTGATTGATCCCAGTCTGGAGCCACAAATCAGCGACGAGGAAGTCATCAAACTGTACACGGATATGGTCAGTGTCTCCGTCATGGATCTCATCATGTTCGACGCCCAGCGACAAGGTCGCATCAGCTTTTACATGGTCTCTGCGGGTGAAGAGGGCATCGCCGTGGGCAGTGCCAGTTCCCTCCATCCCGACGACCCCATCTTCGCGCAATACCGCGAGACGGGAATTTTCCAACATCGCGGCTTCACCTTTGACGACTTCATGGCGCAACTCTTCGCCACCAAAGACGACCCGGGACTCGCTCGCAACATGCCCGTGCATTACGGAAGCACCAAGTACCGCATCCACACCATCAGCAGCCCGCTCGCGACTCAACTCCCTCACGCCTCCGGAGCGGCATATGCGGTCAAATTACAAAACCAACTCAACCCCACCGACGAGCCCCGCGTGGTCGCCTGCTACTTTGGCGAAGGAGCGGCTTCCGAGGGCGATTTCCACGCCGCACTCAACATCGCCGCCACGCGAGCCTGTCCCGTGATATTCATCTGTCGCAACAACGGCTACGCCATCAGCACTCCGACCCTGGAACAGTACCGCGGCGACGGCATCGCTTCCCGGGGGGTCGGCTACGGAATTGACACGATCCGGGTCGACGGCAATGACATTCTCGCCGTGCGCGAAGTCACTGCACGCGCGCGCCAACGGGCTCTCCAAGATGCTGGAGAAGGAAAATGTCGACCCGTCCTGATCGAAGCCATGAGCTATCGCGTCTCCCACCACAGCACCTCAGACGACTCATTCGCGTACCGCGCACGCGTCGAAGTCGAAGACTGGAAACGCCGAGATAATCCCATCACGCGCCTGCGCAAGTGGATGGAGGATGGAAGGGGGATTTGGAATGAGGAAAAGGAACAGACGTTGCGCAAGGAGACGAGGAAGAATGTTTTGACGGCGTATCGAAAGGCGGAAAAGGAGAAGAAACCGCCGTTGGGGTCGTTGTTGAGGGATGTGTATAAGGAGCCGACGGAGGAGTTGCTGGAGCAGGCTGCTGCGTTGAAAAGTGTGATGGAAAGGTATCCGGATGAGTATGATGTTGCCGAGTTTGTGGGTGGAATGGATGGATTGAAGATTGACACTCACAACAAGAAGAAGACGTGATTGATATTTAGGTATGGTAGGTACCTACAGATATTATAAATCCTCCAACCCCAGCTGAGAAATATTCCCCAGAAACCCTCCCGTAGTCTTCTGGTTGCTCTGTTGTTGCTCCTCCGAATCCTGTTGACGAAGCAATGCATCCACATCCACCCGACCCGCCGTGAGATATTTCTCACTCACACCCACATTCACACGCTGTTGCAGCAACATTTTCAGCTCTGCTTTCAGCGCACCAATTTCCGCTTTGGACATGTTCCGCGCCGCTTTTTCTTTAATTTTGCGTCCGGCGCCCCGACCATGTTTCCCGCGCGCCTCCTTTTCGAATTCTTCGCTGTCGTAATCAATCCCTAGATCTTCTGCGGCGGTGCGCAGGAAATCGTCCTCCTTGTGGGCTTTTTCTTTGGCAATCGTGGTATCTGCGAGTTTTTTGGCAAGGGTGAGACGATCCTTCAGACGAGACACGATGCGTCGATCGATGTCGAGTGTGCGAATGTAGTAGCCTTGTCTCGTGGCCAGGGACGCATTCTCATTCGCGGATCCAGCAGCAGCAGCAGCAGAGTGGGCGTGGACTTTTGCAATCAGCCGCCGCACACCTGCTACTTCCTCGGGGCCGCAGATGAGGACGGACGAGCCCTGTTGGCCCGCGCGAGCAGTGCGGCCCGATCGGTGGACATAGGTATCTGCGGTTCGGGGTAGATGGTAGTGCACGACCAGATCAATGCTCGGAATGTCGAGACCACGTGCCGCCACGTCGGTTGCAATCAGGATGGCGGGTGTCGTCACCTTGTCTGCGTCGGTCTTGCCGCTGAAGCGTTCCACCGATCGCATACGAGCTTTCTGTGCCATGCCGGAATGCAGCGCAATCGCATTGAGGTTGAGATTCTGCAGCAATGGTGCGATGCGACGGACGGCGCTGATGGAGTTGGTGAAGACGATCGTGCGTTGCGTCGAATACAGGAGCAGAAGAGCGTACAAGTAGAGGTCCTTCTCGGTGCCCGAGCATTCGATCAGGCCCTCCTTGAGGCCAGTGGCGAGCTGATTGATTGGGTTCATATCGATGAATTTGGGTGTCTCTTCGCGGAAATTCAACTTTGACAGCAGATACTCCATCGACTGGGCATTGCTGAGCAGGTTATCCCGGTGGCTGAGCTTACCGACCAGCTTCCTTTGTAGAGCGCGATCAAAGGTCGCCGAGAAGACCAGAGTCTGCCGCTTCGCAGGCCGTGAGCTTGCCTGTGATTTCGTGGTACGTGGCGTGGTCGCATTTTCGGTTTCGTCCGATTCGTCCTGGGCCTCGTCTCGATCCAGAGCGTTCAATATCTCCTCGACCTCTTTAAAGTGACCTTCGCTGAGTAGTCTGTCAGCCTCATCAATGACCAAGAAATCGATGTGCTTGAGCGATGCTGCAACGCCGTGCCCATCACCAATCACTTCCCACAGGCGGCCCGGAGTGCCAATGACCACATCAGCATCCTTCAGCATTCGTTGCTGCTTTTGAAGGGAGAGGCCTCCAGTCAGAGTCGCAATGGAAGGCCTGTCGGTCGATAGTCCGCTGAAGAGTGCAGTGAGATGCTTGTCCAGCTGGTGCGCCAATTCTCGGGTTGGCGACAACAGCAGCGCCAAAGGACCAGAGCCACTTTTCCCCTTCTTTCGCTGCTGGGATGATTCTAAGAATCGCTCGAGGATCGGGATTCCAAAAGCCAACGTCTTTCCCGATCCCGTTGAAGCCTTTCCAATCACATCGTGACCTGCGAGGACTTCTGGAATGACGTGTTGCTGGATGGGCGTAGGCTTGGTGAAGCGAAGTTTTGATAGAGATGCCATGGTATCTGGCGATAGCTTCAAGGGGTTCCATTGCGACACATCGACGCCCGTATCCTCGCTCTCTTCCACCAGGCGCGAGAAGGCACCTTCGGAAGTCACATCACCATTCGGAGCGCTCTTTGGCTTGCGCTTCCCTTCGGCTTTCGCCTTCTTCTTGGTCTTGTCCGTTTTGGATTCCTTTCGGACCTGAAGAGCTGGCTGGTCTTCATCCGCAAATCCCGACCAGGACTCGGCATCTTCGTCAACTTCGCGATTTCCGTTGGACTTGGGGGCGTTTGCAGGCACTTGGGAAAGGAATGAGAGGGCGCCATTTTCCCCGTCTCGAGTCACCTCGACATTGTCGATTTCTTCCAGGCCAAAGAATCCTTCATAGTCGTCCATGCGATCCGGCAACGAAACCGGCTTCCACGCTAACGCTTCGAGATTGACCTTTTGCTTGGACTCGCGTGCAGCACTACGACTTTGGCGTGGCACCGAATTTCCATCGCTGTCCACAGGCGCCAGTTTCTGCCTTTTCCGAGCCTTCATAGCGGCCACTTTTGTGGGAAGGGGACGTTTCGTCTCTGTCATGCTGTAGTGAAGTGTGCTGGATCAATTCGGGAGATGTTGTAAATGGTCCAGTTCCAGTTCATGTTGCTGAAGGTTTTTTTGATGGTCGCTAAAGTAAATTTGGGCGGACTGGCGACAATGCTTACTAAGCGACAACTTTACGTCTCCGTCTGGGAGTTGTACCGTTCTCATGTAAGGTACTGTAAGGTACGTACTGTTCTACTAGGTACTCCTACTTCTACAGTTCTATCACATCCATTCTGACCTCCTCGCATCGTGATCATAACCATGACAGGTATGAATGTGAGAGCGACTGTGATTGGAGACGGGTCCCGCGCAAGTCGCGTCAGCAACCCGCGGCAGTCCCCGTCGTAGTCACAATAGGTACATGTAATTCCACTTCCACGCAGGCACATAACATAAACAACATTGAGACAGCAGTATGCAGATGGCCTCAGACGAAGATATGGATGGCAGCGTGCTGACGGCGCGGGAGTTGGTGGCCCGGTGAGTCGATCATAATAACGCCATTCATATTCACCAATACCTACATAAAGACAGTCACTGACAAGTTCTTCCAGATATGAATACCAACTACTCCATGGCTGTCAACACGCCAACTGCACCGAGCCGCTCTGCCTCACGGGACACTCCAATGTCAGCGATCGTGCTGTCCGCAAGTACACCGCGCGCTCCGCCAAGACGGTGGCCATGGCCCTCTGCGCAGGACCACGCCCTCGCCTTCACTTATGCCGCTATTGCGTGCCCTCGCCCTCTGATCCGGCACCGCCCAGACCTGCTTCGTCCTCGCCCTCGGACCTGCGTGATCCTTCTTCACTGAGTCAGTTGTTGAGCGACACCCAGGCTGTTCAGTCGTTTCATATCTCGGGCTCTGCTTCGGACATGCTGGAGCTGGCTTCAAAGCACCGTCTGCTGGACCAGCTGTTGACTCCGAGCAGTAGAAATTTCTGGTCCAGCAGAGACCTCCCCAACGCCCTTGCTTCGTGTCTGGACTGGCTGCTAAATCTCCTCCCCAACCAACGTCCAGCGATTTGGGAAATGTTGAACTGCGAAATCATTAGCAAAGGCTCTGCAGTTCCATCAACCGTCGAGAGTAAGCCCAGCGACAGCAAATGGAACGCATGGGTCGAGGTGCTGGACATCCTCGACAATCCAGCTTACCTTCGTCTGTGGGAACGCGCATTGCGTGTGGTGGGTGGGAGAATGAGCAGTGGGCCGGGGCCGCCAGAGAACGCCGCAGGTGGGCGAACAAGCGGTGATGGGGGAGACAATGGTGCGATTGACATGCTGATATCGCACGTGAGCAGTCGTGAAAACGATCGGTCTCATATACCGCTCGCCACAATCGTGTGGCTAAAGAGACTGTTTGCGACGGTGTGGGATGGCAATCCTGTTCTGGATCGAGGCTCCGTCGCCCACGTGATACTGGAGCTTCTACAGTCGTGGAAACATCTAGGGACTATCACATCTCGAGATGCCTTCCAGATGCCTCTCATACGTCTCCGACTCGCCGACATGGACCTGGCTTCGTCGTGGTACATGTGGAACTCTGCCTCCGACGACACGAAAAAGAAGCATATCCTCAACTTCCAGTACCTCTTCTCTTCCGAAACCATCACGACGTGCTTTCGAGCCGTCAACTTGCGGCGCATGAGGTAACACTGTCCAAGACCATCAAAACTTAGTCATTTGAATGCTGACCATGTTCACAGTCGGGCAAGTGGCAGCGCCATCAAATCAGGCGAGTATCGCCATCGCCACAACCTTGATCGTAACAGCGACACAGACCAATTGCCGCCACAACTCCAGCACCAAGAGGAACACTACATGCTGCTGTACGTCAGTCGTAGTAATCTACTGAAGGATACCTTTGACCAGCTGTGGCAACGAAGAAAAAGTGAGCTTCGCCGACCTTTACGAGTGCGGATGGGTGCAGACGAGCTCGACATTGGGCACGACCTGGGGTACGTTGATCTTTCAGCCTGACTTGAATTCTCTCATGAAGCTGACCCCGAAGCAGTGGCGTGCAGGTGGAGTTCTTCAACATCGTCTGCAAGCACATCTTTTCCGAGGAAGCACGTAAGTGTCGTCGGCCGCACATCTTTGCATCCCAACTCCAAACTGCAGCTGATATATTTTCTCTCCTAGAAATGTTCACCACCGATCCTCAGACAGGGTTGAGCTACTTTACCGCAGGCAGCCTTCAGCCCCTATACATGTTTGAACTGTTTGGTCTGCTGCTCGCACTGGCTATCTGTAAGCATGATCGCCACTACCTACTCCACCTCCCATGGGCTCGGATTTGCACTAATGCTTGTTTTCCTTCAGACAACGGCATCACCTTGCCCGTTCGCTTACCCAGAGTGTTATATCACGTCCTTTGTGACGTCGAACTTCCCCAACCGCTCGCAATGATCGAAGATGCATGGCCGACTCTCGCCAGATCACTGCGTAGTCTCCTCGGCGAATTTGTGGAAGATCTCGAATATGCATTCCCCTTGGAGGCAAACGGGCTGAGGCTCTCGTGCCTCCATGTGGGAAATCGCCACGCGCTGCTCACGGGCGGCAGAAGCGAGCTGTGCATCCACACCGCCTCGCTCTCGTCCAGCGCGTGCGGTGCAATGCCTGACATCACGGAAATGGAGCATGCATGGCCGGGTTGGAAATTGACCATGTCCACCTCGGCAGCAGAGCCTCAAGCGGTGACACCAGAGCACGTGGAAGACTACATCAACGCCTACTCGCAGTGGTTATGCTTCGACTCGGTGTTGCCTCAACTCGAAGCCTTCATCCACGGCTTCCGCAGCAGCGCACTCATCGATTCACAGACCTTGTCGCTGCTGGGCCCCTCCCGCCTCCAAGCCTACGTCGAAGGCATGGACATGTTGAACATTCACGATCTGAAAGCTGCCGTGCGCTACGATGGCTATGTGCCCACACAGAAATACATTTTGGCCTTCTGGCGCGTGATCGCGTCATGGCCCCCAGAGAAGCAAAAGCTCTTGCTGAAGTTTGTGACGGCGACAGAACGGATCCCGATTAGTGGCGCGAGCAGTCTGACGTTTATCATCAAGCGGGCGTATCCCGAGACTTTGCAGGCGCTGCCGACGAGTTCGACGTGTTTTGGAACGTTGATGTTGCCTCGTTATCCGAGCACGGAAATCATGGCGGAGAAATTGAGCCTTGCTCTGAAATTTGGAGCAGAGGGATTTGGAGCTGGATGAGGAGTGGCAGGATTAATTCGTAGGTAAGGTGCCCTGCAGATTCTTAAAAGACTGTAGCGCCACCTATAATAGTTCCCGAGATCGATCAGAATCGGGAAAGTGTAGATGAACAAGATAGACAGAGAGGGAAAAAACAGCGCAAGAAAAGAAAAGAAATAGAGAAAAAAAAGAAAAAAACTCACCATCGATAACATAATCACTCCCCGTCATATACGACCCCGCCCGACTACACAACAACACACACATCCCATCCATCTCCCCCACCGCTCCCATCCTCCCCATCGGATTCCTCTCATTCCACACTGCCCTCGCCTCTCGAATCTTCCCTTCCCCCGCATTCAAAATCGTATCTTGGTATCCCGGAGAAATGGAATTCACTCGCACGCCATCCACTGCCCACTCGGCCGCAAGAGATTTGACGAGAGCGACGATGCCGGCTTTGGAGACGTTGTAGGCGGCTTGGGGTTGTGGAAAATTGACCCGGTGCGCGGAGATGGAGCCGATGAGCGTAATGGTTCCGCCTGGAGGGGATTGGGAGCGCATTTGTTGATGGGCTTTTTGGGCGGTTAGGAAGGAGCCTAGACGGGAGGAGATAAGACTCTCGTTAGTTGGAGTTTTCCTTTTTTCTTTCCTTTTTTTTCCTTTTTTTTCCTTTTTTTCCTTTTTTCTTTTTCCTTTTTTGAGAATCTGACATACCTGTCGTATTCACATCCAACGTCTTCCGCCACTGTTCCGCCGTCATTTCTGCAGCGTGATGACAGCCCACAATTCCCGCAAAACACAACACATGATCGAGAGAGCCGAGGGTTTGCACGACAGATTTCACCGCTTCTTCCACTCCTTCGGCGTCCGTCACGTCGACGGCGATGCCGAAGACGCGTTGTTTGGGGAAATCTTGAGCGAGAGAGAGAATTGCGGATTGAGAGCTGCGGAGCGTGGATTCTAGGTCGAAGAGGCAGCAGCCTGATGCACCGTGTTCGAGAAGGGCTCCTGAGGAAGGTTCAGTTTGTATTTCTTTTTATCTTGTGTTTTCCCCCTTTTCTTTTTTCTTCTTAGATTAACATAGATTCAATCACTCAATACTTACGCGCTGCAGAAAGTCCAAGAGTCCCGGCCCCTCCTGTGATCACGACATTGCCCTACTTAGTAGAAAAAACCACCCGACTTGTATTAGCAAGCTGCTCTTCTTCTTCTTCCCAAAATTGAGAACGTAGAAAAAAAGGTTGTAGGCTAACTAACCTCTACAGCAAATCGCGCCAATGCTCGTCCTTCCGCATTCAAATAATGAGGGAGTGGTGCCGGCGGAGCTGTCTGAGATGACTCGGAGCCGTCCGAAAGGGTCATGAAGGGAAGGACGCGAGCAGTTAATGACTCTCGATCTGCCATGGCTGTTGGAGAGAGAATGTCCGATGATGGATGGTGAGGTGTGTTGGTTTACACCCGACGTACATGTAGTTGTTATACCCAACCTGTTAGCGCTGATGAAAGAAGGGTGACAAGACGGGACCCTCCTGCCCCCACAATTCGGCAAGTGGGCCGAGCTGCGAGCAGATAATTAATGTACAGAAGACAAGCAGCCTCACAGACATGCAGTCAGCTTTTGTGGTTGGAAAATTACCGCAAAGTGCAGCAATGGTAATGGGACGGCATTTGACAAGTCTGATAGGGTATGTACAGAAGTATTGCTACAGCCGCTCTTATCGAACGATCCATGCCCAGCCTCACTTCTTCTTTTCCTCCTCTTTGGGCGGTTCCGGCTTGGGCGTGGGCAAAGTGAACGTCTCTGGTTTCCGCTCATGTCCCGGTCCAACCTGTGCGGGCTGTTAGTGCAACAAGATCCGTACTTCCTGAAGAAATGTGACCTCACCTGCTCCCATGCTGCAGAGCCACCCTCAAAGTTGCGGAATGCTTGCGTCAACTCGAGAGGCTCCACCACAATCCGTTTCTTCTCCTCATCGTATCTGATCTCCGTGTATCCCGTCAGAGGAAAGTCCTTGCGCAACGGGTGGCCGTCGAAGCCATAATCGGTCAGAATGCGCCGCAGATCCGGGTGGTCGACAAAGAAGACGCCGAACAGATCGTACACTTCGCGCTCGTACCAGTTGGCGCCATCGTACAGGCTCGTGATCGAGGGCACCGGAGTAGCCTCGTCGGCGTACGTCTTGACGCGGATGCGCGAGTTGTGGCGGACAGAGAGCATGTTGTAAACAATCTCGAAGCGCTGGTCGCGAGTGGGGTAGTCGACGGCGGTGATGTCGGCAACGCAGGTGAACTCGGCGGCCGTATGGTGCTTAAGAAAGCTGAAGGTGGGTATGACGCCGGCGGGCGGAATATAGATGGTGAGTTCGTCCTTCCACACCGAGAACTGCTGAATATACTTGGGCAGACACGACATGAGGTACTGGCCATAGGCGTGCAGGCTGTCGGCCTTGGCTTGGTATTTGTCTGCATACCACGTCTTAGCTGTTATCGCTTCACAAATGCCTCCTCACATAGCACCCCGGCCAGTGCCATTGACTGCTGTATGGGACAGACACACCGGCAGGATTGACAATAGGAACATGCAGCTTTTCGGGCGCATTTCGTGGGCTGTGACGCATGTTCTTGAGGTCACCAATTTGGCCGGCGAGCTCCTTGCCTCTGGATGCCGCTGCTGCGAACCCGCGGATCGCTGTCGCCGTCGCTGTCGCTGGCGCTGTCGACTTCGTCATTGGTAGACTTGCCCCATGGCGAGTGGCGGCTCTGTGTACCGAGCGCGCGAGAGACATGGCCAGGCAGGGACAGATTCGGGATGGGGAGAGGGAGGTGGAGCGGAAGATGTCCAAGTGGTGGTGGTGGTGATGGTGGTGGTAGTGGTGAGTCGTAGATCACCGTGTCAGGTGAATTGGAATCGCAATGGTAGGTCAGCAGCTACCTACTACCACGGTCTACTAGAACTAAGTTAGAAGCAAGCTAGCTCTGGTCCACAGCCGGACGGAAGATGCCGCAGAGCAGCAGCACCTCAAGACACCTCGAAGACGGAGACGAGGACGAACACTTGCATTTGTATCACCACCTCCTACCACCACCACCACCCTGCCCTGTCCTGCCGCCGGCCTCATATCCATCACCGCAACGCCTTCCTCTTGACCGTGCCGCCACCACCACGACACCGCCCCGCCGCGCCATCGCTAACCACTCCGCGCAGTCTCTCTTTCCCGTCGTCCTGTCACGCTGGCGCTCTCACGGTCATCGCCATCGCCCTTGCGTTCTGCTTTCACCACTACCACTACCACTACCACCACCGCCGCCACCACCACAGTCATCACCACCACCACTACCACAGTCACCACCTCCGCCCCGTCCGACTCTGTCTGTGTGACCCCTCGCCATTTCTCCCGCTCCATCTCTGCTCGCCCGTCACAGCCGCCATGTCGCGCTCGCTGCAGGATCAGTTCATCGACGACGATGAGGAAGAGACGTGTCCGCTCTGTGTCGAGGAGTTCGATCTCACGGATAAGGGCTTCCGGCCATGTCCCTGCGGCTACCAGGTGCGTCGCTCCTTATCCTCGTGGGCTCGGCCATTCTGTGCTGACCTCTCCCCTTTAGATCTGCCAGTTCTGCTACCACAATGTCAAAACCAACATGAACGGGTTATGTCCGGCCTGTCGAAGACCCTACAATGATGCCGACATCGAGTACAAGCTCATCACTCCCGAGGAGACCGCTGCACATAAGGCGCGCCAGGCTCACAAGCAGCGCAAGACCCTCCAGGCGCTGCAAAAGGAGAAACAAAAGGCCGAGGCGGATAATCTCAGTCGCAAGCATCTGGCAGGAATGCGAGTCGTCCAAAAAAATCTGGTCTATGTGACTGGTCTGAGCCCGACTTCGCAAGAGGACCAGTTGCTGCAGACCCTCCGTGGCGATCAGTACTTTGGTCAGTATGGCAAGATTATCAAGATTGTCGTCAGCAAGGCCAAGGACCCGTCACATCCGCACTCCGTGGGTGTCTATGTCACGTATGAGCTCAAAGAAGATGCTGCGGCCTGTATCGCTGCCGTGGATGGATCGAAGAATGGCGATCGAACGCTTCGCGCCCAGTTTGGTACCACGAAATACTGCTCGGCCTATCTTCGAGGCGAGAACTGCACGAACCGGAATTGCATGTTCTTGCATGAGCCTGGTGAGGCCAACGAGAGCTACTCACGTGCAGATCTCTCGGCTCTGAATGCTGGTTCTTCGCAGCAAGGATCCGCGAGGCCTCCTCCACCCCAATCTCAGCAGCCTGTCGCGTCGGCAGCTCCGACAATGATGCGCCAAGGCAGTACCGACCAGCACGCTCCGAGTCCTGCGCCTGATCGACCCGCTTTACCATCAACAGCTAGCTGGGCTACCAAGCTACCACAATCGAGCCGCGCCGAGAGCAGAAGTACCAGTGGAACTGTTGAGAGCCCCGCGCCTGTGATTTCTATTCCTGCTGCCGCACAACCAGAAGTGGCCGTGGAGCAGGCGCCACTGCCGCAAGCGACGCCATCACAGGAAACATCGGAAGACAGTGCGCTACCAGATTTCCCCTCAGCGAGACCCGACTCGCCCCAGTCTCGTCGAAAACATATTTCTCCACTGGATGCATTTCTTGCCAACATTAAACTGGAAGATTTCAAGCTCGTCTGGTCCGACAAGTGCTTGACGGAAACCGAACAGAACATGATCAAAAGCTTTCCCCCATTATTCGACGAGAACGGGGGCGCGAAGCGAAGGCTACGGAGGCAGCGTGAGGAGGAAAGCCGGCGCATCGAGCAAGAAGTTCAAGTCTTTCAGCAGCCTCCGCTTGCAGAACCCGATGATAATCCGGAGATGAGCGGTAGTCTGCAGCTTGGAGGCGAGCCGGAGGAGCGCCAGGGTTCGAACCAGATGCAGAGCGCAATCCATCCGCCGGGACAGGATGGAGGCGTTGACCAGCGTTACCAATACGGAGGCGTGGCGACTTCGAGCCCGGGAACGAGTGATCGTGGACTCACGCCACAGCAGCACCAGCAGATGCTGCTACAGACACTGAAGCCCAACGCGCCGAGTGCTTTCATGAATAATACAGGTCAGCAGGCCACGTTCAATACTTCATTCCCACAGCAGGCGACGAATCCTCCGCACGGCCACCAGCGCAACGTTTCCCGGTACTCCTTTGCGAACGATTCGGCATCTGCTTCCACAGCAGTAAAGCCCGTGGCAAATCCCAAAATCATGAATCAACAAGCTGCCATGATGCCTTCGACAGGTGGCAACCATTTCGGCGCGCAGCATCAACAGCCCCATGGCCAATTCTACACCAGCAACGTGCAGGGACCACCACCAGGTCTCAAGACGACTGGAACTCCTCCTGTCAGTGGCAACCTGACTTTTGGGCAGGGTCACGGTTTTGCGACTGGCGGGTTACAGTACGGCGCAGGCTCGAGCCGTAACCAGCAGGATACTTATTATAGGGATTTGCTGCGCGGCAACAATGAAGCAGCGATGTCTGGTCGTGTCGAACCTAAGCGTGAGTTACAATCCCTTCCCAGTTACAACAATGCCCAATCACATGCAGCGTTCATGGCGACCCAGCCCAATGCCTACCCCGCCCCATCCTATGCAAATCTTGGCGCGTTTGGCGATGGTGAAAAGCAACGCAAAAAGAAGGGAAAGAAGCACAGGCACGCTGACACTTCCTCCTCTTCAGGAGGTGGTATGATCGATGTGTCAGATCCTGGAGCCAGCCATCTCCTTCCATCAAGAATGCATCAGGGTGCGAGCGGGTTCGGCGGAGGTGCTTTCGCTGGTCAAGCCGTGGGCACTGCAGGTGCGTTATACTCTGGCATGCATGGCGGCGGTTACAATGGGCGATGGTAGAGTGCGGCGCACCACTCTCTTGCTTTTGATTTCTGCATGGCGTTGGTGGAGGGAAACAGATGCCTCTTTGACGATTGCGTTTCAGCGAACCACTTTGGGCTGTGACTTGGGTTTTTTGCACGGTGTTTATCGAGATGGGAACAGGGTACCTGGACTAGTGCCAAGTGTTGGACGCTGGCCAGAAAAAGAGTCGTGAAGCGGCGGGCGTCAAGCCATCAACATTCTCGAGAGTGGTCAGCGCATTGCACAGAATACACGGCGTCAGGAGTTGCTCTGATTGAGACGGCATCTTCAGCCCCCTTTTGCGAGTCCTCATCATGCCGCTTGTTGTACGTATCTCACAGATCTTCTTTAGCGGCTGATAGATTGACGGAATGATAGTATCATGGCTCACGACTCTTTGACCCTTCACTTGATCGCGTGCCATGACCCAGGACGTGTTGTGTACATAGCTAGATCTAATAGGCTCCTTTTCTTTTTCTTTCTCAGGTGGACACCACCAAGCCACTCGCGCCATGCATGTCAAGAGGAGGAAATCAACCCATCATCGTGGTGCTGGCTGAGCTGGGCTAACAATGTGATTGTGACAGATGAGAATTTCCCGCCATTACGGCCACCCACTCGACAGGTATCGCTGGATGAGTCACGCAACTCCACGCCTCCTATTCCGCCTGGATTTGAACCACACTTGAGCCATGAAAGCCGGCGTTCCACTCCCTCGATTCCCCCTGGCTTGTCGAAGCCTACCGCGCTGCCTGATCTGGAAGGCTCCCTCTCCCGTCCTACATCTCGTCCTTCGAGCAGAGCCAGCATTCGAAGGCAAGCTTCGCAAATTCTGCCCGCATTGCCACTGCGGCCAGGAACACCTCACAGAACCGCCACGCCTTCTCGACACCCCGCCAAAGAACACGCCGACCACCAGGCGACTCAAGAAACGCCAACAAAGCCGCCCCGATCTACCTTGTCATCTGACTTGTTGAAGGTTGCGATGTCTGCTGGTCATGGAGACGGCGCCGATGTGAGCACCTCAAACGATGATAGCGGGAACGCAACACGCGAACAAGCTGTGGGATCGACACCACAGCAGAAAGGGGAGACCGCGATGACATCGAGTGATGCAAACTCTGCTGCTGTAACCACGGATGTCGTTGAAAGTGGCATGGTGAAGAATCCTGCAAGCACGTCAAAGCAGAATAAAACGAGTGGAGAAAAGCGCGAGACTCAGAAGCGCAAGCATCCGGGCAAACTCGATATCACTGCTGCAGTGAGTGAATCCGTCGCCTTGGCGAACCGAAAATCGACAGCTGCGGAGGATAAAGTGTCGGACAAACAGCACGTCACTGCTGCTGCTTTGCCGTCGTCCATCACAACAACGGAGAGTCCAATGCCATCTCCTGCGCTCAGAACTGCTCCACGTACACTGCGCGTCGTGCAAACGCCGAAAACCGAAACGCCATCGACGATGTCTGCCACTGTGGCTGCTCACAGACTGCCGTCGCGTCAGCCGAGTGTGGCATCTATCGCACTTCCAGGAACTCCATTCAGCGACCACGTCTCGGTATCTGACAACGTCTCGATGACTTCAACTTCACAGTCTCGCGCCAACTCGCCCCCTCCCGCCGGCAGCAAAGTAGGGTCGGCACCCGTCCGAGCGAAAACCAAGAGTCAGCAGAAAAAAGACCGACAAGAGCGTGCCAAGGCGTTGGAAGACGAGAAAGCGAAATTGAATGAGGCGAGCAAGGCAATCTCGGAGGAGCCTGTTGTCGAGGCCATACAGACTCGGAAGAAGAAGGCTCGGAAGGAGAAAGACGTGGCTCGCCCGAAGCCTGCGAAGGCGACCAGCGTTGCTACCACACCTGCTACAGCCACGGCAACAGCCACGGCGACCGCCACGGCTACAGCAGAGACCACACCGATCGCCAGTCGTCCGACCACTCCTAGCGTCACAGCGACGGGGACGCCGGACATTCCCACGGTTCCTGATGTGACCGCTGTACTTGGCAAAGGCTCGAAGCCTGCAACGCCCACCCAGACAACGTCTACGCCTCCGCAAGTGGTGCAGACGCCCAACGTGCCATCTCCTCCGGCGACTCCGACCCTCACACCGGCACAGATGATCGCAGAACTGAAAGCATCGGCACCACAAATCCAGAAATGCATCGACAATCTCTTTCGAGTGTCCAACAGCAGAGATTTCAAGACACACTATGGCAACATCTCCCACAAGGACTTGGTGAATCACTGGCAGCCCGAGCTGAAGTTCAATCTTACCAAGCATGTCGTGGATGACTTGCTCAAGGGTGAAGTCGCAGCGTTTCATTATGGGGGCGAAGAAGATCAGACCTTCAATCGAGGCATGATCACGCCGATGGGAGCTAACCTTCGCGCGCTGACGACAGATCTGGAGAATCGGTTCCTGGAGCTGGAGAGTGTTTTGCGCACCATGCCCGAAGAGTCACGCTTCCGTCCCGCAAAACCTCAAAATGATATGAAGTTGCCTGCGGTTGATCTCGAGGCCATGAAGCGTCAATTCGATACGGGCGGCGTTCGAGGGCCGAGTATCATGGAGCAGATGGTGCAAGACGGAGCCACGTTGAAGAAGGGAGCTTTTCTGGTTGACGAAGCGAGCAAGTACATTAACGAATTCGTGATGCCGCCCGTCACACCGCCGCCATCTGTTACCAATACCGCCCGGACCCAGCAGGCGGCAACGACGTTGCAAGCATCCACCACGGTGGAGCGAACGGTGCCGAGTGTGGAAATTGCCGAGAGACAGTTGAAAGAGGCACAGCGATATGCGGAGGAGAAGGAGAGTGCGTTGCGGAAGGTCATGAAGAAGAACAAGAAGATATTAGGTCTTGCCTGAAGTATCTATGTGGGTCAATGAGTGAGCGAGGGGACATTCATTGGATGCAGAGATTACGTGTACACACTCTCTGATATGCCAAGGATAAGAAGGAAAACTGCCCTCCGCAACGATCATGAAGAAGCAGAAGAAGATGTCTAGGTCTTGCTTGAAATGGTCAGTCAATGAGTGAGTGGGCGAGGGGCCATTCATTGTCTATAGAAATTGCATTAGAGAGACTTTTTGATCTCTCTGACTCTCTCTCCCCCTTCCTCTCTCTCTCTCTCTCTCTCTCTCTCTCACACACACACACACACACACACACACACACACACACACAAGCACTCATTATAACAGACATGACAGGAGTGAAAAGAAAAAGAAGAGAAAAGAAGCTCAAGCACGCTTGACATACCAGTGAGTGCATCCATGTCTCGGATTTTTGCCTACACACATATGTATATTTATATATATTTATACACAGATATATCCAGGTCCATATCAATATCCATCCTTTCCAGTTCATATCACATCATTCATTCATTCATATCATTCATATCATTCATCATGTTCTATCCTCCCACAGATGATTCCTCTATATTCCTGACAACGAATACTGAGACCGCAACAAATACTCAACAGCACGATCCACGCGCAACGATTCCCCATCATCCGTCACTTTCAAGGCCTTTTTCGCATCCGTGACGGGAAAGCCCATGGAGACGAGTTTGTGCACGGCCATGTCGCTCGTGTTGTTTGCGCCCGGGGCGAATTGGTGGAGGAGGAGGGGATTGGCGGGGAGATGGCTGTTGCGGCGGGGTTCGTTGTTGTGGAGGGGAAGATCGGGTTTGTTGTCGTCTTCGAGAATGGGACTGATGGAATGGGTGGGTGGTGTCCAACAGGGAGTGGGAGAGCGACTATGGCCGATTCCTTGAGCTGATGCAGGAGGAGGAAGTGATGATGATGATGATGAGGAGGAGGAAGATGCTGGATGGTGGAGAGTGGCTGTTGCTGAGGAACGGGTGGTACTGCTACGCGACATGATGCTCATGGGCCGTTCGGAAGCCATGTCAATCAGAGGTAGTCGTTTGTAATCGCTACTTTGTCGACGGAGGCGGATTTCGGCAGCCATGGACGCGACTCGTCTGCGACTGAGGAGTTTCTGTTCTCGTTCCTGGGCATCTTGGGGACGATGGTTGGCTGCCAGGATTTGCTCCGAGTATATGATGGCCATGGGCTCCTTGAGAAAGTTACACAGGCTGCTGTTGTAGACGGGTGGTCTCCATGTGGTCCAGCCACGCTGCCGGGCGAGTGAGAAGCCCGATGCGCTGTTGTCGGAGGCAAGGACGGCCATTTCCAATACGACATCGGGGCCCAAGGTCAGGAGGTATGCGAGCCATTCCTCCAGCAGGCGTCCTTCATTCTCAATGTCACCCTCGACCACGTCACAGTGGTCGAACACGCCGCTGTCTCGGGCTTGTCCGACACGGCCACGGTAACCATGCAGAAGAGATCCGAGACACGTCCACATTTCCGTCATGTCGTACAGCTGTGCGGGTGTGAGACCACCGCGATTGCCCAGGGCGAAGTGGGTGGGCGCAGCGAGGAAACCGTTGGACATGTCAAAGTCCACAATCGTTGCGGAGAGCGAATAATCGTCGAGCGAATCTCCCTGCAACCAGTTCAGCTGATTCGTCAAGTCTTCTTCGCGGCCCTTGTTGCTTCCAAAGATAAAGGTGAAGCACCAGATGCGATAGAGAGCATCGTCGAATCGTTGCGCATGGGGATGCGTAGGCGTGGACAAGGCGAAGGTTGTTTCCGGTCTCACAAAAGTGCCGCACTTGTCGTGAATGAGGCTCTTGAGGCGGTGAACCACGTCAAGATCGCGCCAATAGCTCGCCACATAGGAAGTAGGAGTATGTTCCTGCGGGACAGGTGAAGCGTCGGAGGACAGCTTGTCGGGGATGTCGGGGACGTCGGGATGCTTCCATTCTCTCAGTTCAGCGGCAGGAGCAGATTCATTGCAGATGACAGCCTTGATGAGTTGCATTTCATGCTCCTTGTATACGCGGTACATGCCTCTATTGATGATGGCCGTGTTGAATAGATCACGGAGGCTGGTCAATGCACATAATATGTCGAGTAAGACGACTTCTGCCGACGTGGCCGGTACGGAGAGCTCCACGTCGTCGTTGTCGTCGTCTCTCGATGATATTTCCGTGCTCGACGACTGGCATTTGATATGGTCTGTTACATCGTCGCCGCGTGGCGGTGCAGGTATGCTCGGAGGCTCTGCTCCTGGCGCTGGCGCGGCAGTGGCAAAGAGCACCCTTTGTGACACGAGTGGGACCAGATTCTCCCGGATGGCACCTGTGCCAGACATGCTCGCGGTTCTTCGGAGCAGTGGTCGTTCGCTCGCGTTGTTGGAGAGAGTTGCCAAGTGAGACTCGGATCGTCTCCTGGTAGGCACGGGCAAGGACTGGTCTCGCACAAACTGCGACCCTCGTTGCCCACGTGCACGCCAATCGCGTTTCCGAGAGCGCTTTGGCAGCGTGGGAGCACGCTCCAGTGGTGGTTGCATGACTTCGCGTACACTGTCGTGTCGTTTGGGGATCGGAGGGGGCTTGACCATGTGTTGCTGCTCATCGAGCAGATCATCCGCCCATAGCCAGCTGGACGACTGCGTGCTCATCGCTGAGAGTTGCGTGCTGAGCTCGAGCTCAGCCTGGCTCAATGTAGGGCTACTCGTGTGGCGTCGGGTGGGGGCATATTGACTGTGTCGTAGCTCCGTCATGGTGCGGCGTGGGAACGGCACACTGGGCGTGCCCTTCCGCTGTGACGCCGTATTCCTGAGAGACTGGGACGACGCGCGGGTCGAATTGACCATTTCTGCTTCCATCACCAGTATTGATGGCGCGGCCACTGGCGTCGGCGGGAGGGCCTTGTTAATGTCGATGTTGGTGAGTCTGGATCGTGGCGATATGTCGTCCAACACACCCGCTTGTACAGGCGATGCCGTGGTTTTTGTATCCACACTGGTGACAGAACTTGGTCTACTGTAGGGAGAGCTCTCATCGGTCCTCGCTCGGCTGGAAGCCGATGACTGCGATGGCCGAGACCTGTGGCAGCCTGCTCGCAAGTGGTTTGCGGATTGTGGGTCGGGAGTGTGGAGACGTGCAGTGTCGAGGGGAGCAGCGATTTCGATGGCCAGCGGGCGATTGGTGTAGACGGACAATGGATCCAAGGAGGAGGAGGAGGAGCGGGCACTTCCTGGTATTCGGACAGAAAGCGGAGGCTTGGCAGTAGGTGTGGAAATGGTCGAGTCCGGGTCCTCGTAGAGCAGCACATCGTTCGTCCCGTAATGTAGAGGGCTCTGATCAAAGTGTGCGACACCATTGATCCAGGTACCAATGCGGTGCTCGGTATCGGAGTGGCGCAGCGAATGCCGATCCAGCGTGCGCGTTCTCGTGGTATATGATGGGGGAACGGCATTCAAGACGGTACGTTTCGAGGTCGAGGTTCTGGCATCCTTTCTATTGTGAGGAGGACATGTGGTTGTTTCGGAGCGGACGAGGCCATTGATCTTCTCAGACCAGCTGTACTGGGTGATGATATGAGGACGCGAGATGGCCATGAGGGCGACGTGGACGACAGGCGCCTTTGGTTCCTGGTCGTTGGACGCTCCTCTTCTGCTGAAGATGGATGTGCTCCGCCTGGCAATATCGGAGGGAAGATGATGTGTCTGCTGGTCACCAGGCTTTGGCATCAGGCGAGGAGTGTGGTGATGGTGGAGGTGGAGGTGGTGGTGTGCAGAGTCCAGAGCACTAGGAGTGGACAATGTGAGTGACTAGTAGAAGGTCTATGGCGGCACGATCAGCTTAGAAGTAAATAGTGTACGACGATGGCAGTGATGATGCAGGCGCTAGTTCTGGCTACTGGGGGTTAATACCTGCACGTTCTCGGGGATTTGGGAGAGGGAGGATAGTGTCGTTCTAGACCTTCCAGTTCGAGCAGTAGATGCGACGTCGATAGGAGAAGCGATATCACGTTCCAGGCGACGACGATGAGAGTGGGTGGTGATGGTGGTGGTGGTGGTGGTGGTGGTGGTGGTGGTGTTTACTACTGGTATGGCAGTGTAGACAGGACAGAAAAGTACTATTTTTTTTTTCCTCTACATGCCGACGACGGTGGTGATGCACGAGGGAGGCTATTTCTGGCGGGCACAAGACCCCAGACGCTGTTACGCACGTTGTCCATCCCGGTTGTTGCAGTGGGCGAGCTGCCGCGAGCACGAGGAAGAGGCAGTGAGGCTGAGGAGGAGGAGAGGTGCGGAAAGGATAATGGATGGCCCGAGCAATGCTAGTTCCTAGGAGGGACCGTAGTTGGCTGGCTTCAGGCCTCAAGGGAGTCAAGGGAGTCAAAGGCTGGAAGAAGGAGTGGAACTAAGCGGCCTTGGCTATTTAGCCCTTGTGCCACTCCTCGCCTGCCCCCACGGCCGCTGCTGCTGTGCTACTATTTCAAGTCACTGCTACTACCTCCTACCTCCTAGTCTACTACAGGACCTATACTAATAAGGTACTTCTATAACTACCTCCTACTGGCCTACTGTCCTTTGAAAACTACACAAGACAGACATGTTAGCCATTGAAATGTATACACGCAGGCTGCCAATCGTATATCTCTGACCTACTCCATGGAGTAGTACTTCCCTCCTGTCGACAGTGACCAGGACTAGCCGACTATATTAGCCTCCAACGGAGTTCCAGGTAGAAAGAAGTAGGTCCATAAGGTGCTCGTCCCCCACAGATCTGAGACACCAACGCCCCGAAGCTCCGCTCCCACACCTGCCCTAATCAGCCATACACCGGTATCTATAATCTGTTCATATGTGATTCTTTCATTTTCATCGTATGAGTAGTACCGTAGGAGAGGAGATGAAAGGAAGAAAGAGGAGAAGGAGAGAAGGAAGGAAAACAGAGGCCAAATGTCGAAAAAGCCGTTCTCTCGAGAGGAAGAGGAAGAGGAAGACTGTAGAGCTTGGCGTGAGGAATTTCGCATTCTTCTTAACAGGTAGTATTAGATAGTCGTAGATACAGCCACGAGGATACTGGTCGTCCGATCGTGTGCACAGGTATAAAGTCATAGTTTAACTCACAGAACTACAATATCCAATCCAAGTGACTCGTGTTCGTGTTCGTGTTGGTATTTCCAAACTTACCTACCTACCTTATACCTTGATCCTAGTCCCGGATCCATCCTCCCATCGTCATATTATACGGATCTCATCATCCGACCGACTCGGCGACATCCGAGCGCACTGATAATCATCTCTTCGACTCCTTCCGGGTCCATCCTTCAAATACGTCGTACTTGCCTCCACCGACCTCCGTAGTACGGACCCGCCCTCGTACTTTCTATCCGAGAGAGAGAGAGAGAGAATCCCCAAGCACTACCTACCTCCTACAGTCTACGCCGACGACGCCACGTTTCGAACGCATGTATGCACGCCGCCTACCTACCTACCTTACCTACCACTCCCCTCCCCTCCCCTCCTCTCCGAGAGTCCCTCTACCGCAGCGACTTGCCTGCCTGCCTACCTCACTCCCATCGTCGTCTTGATTGAAGAGAAGCAGAGCCAAATATCATCCCTAATCGTATTGAGGAGGCCTTGGGGAGAGTGACACCTACCTACGACAAAAAGAAAGCGAGCGCGCTGCTAGTGAGGTTGAGTGCGAAGACTCTCTTCTCTTCTGCCGGGCACCACGTTCTTGCACTCAACACGTGGCCGTGAATGAACGCATGGCAGAAGAAGACGATGACGACGACGATGACTGCGTTGTCATTGTTCTTGGTCTTGTTCTTGTTGCCGCTGGCTGGCTATCTGACTGGCTACTGAGCTGTCTGGCTAGCTAACTGCGGAAAAGCACTTCCGTAACGTGTTATTGTTCTGTAGGACCACGAGCAACATCGGGTATCAGTAAGGTACAGTAAGGTAAGGTCTAGTTGCAGCACCCGCCTTCTCTGGCGTTGCAGTCTCGTCTCTAGGTACATGTAGGTCTGATAGCCAACGTCTTACGAATATGTCCCGGGGAAGTTGCTGATGAGCGAAATGCCTTCTTCTCTCGATTCGATGTGATAATCTCCAGGTCGGATCGGATCGGATTCAAGACGATCGGGCATGTCGACTTGTCTCTTTTGGGGATCAATTTCGAGAAGAAGAAGAAGAAGAAGAAGAAGAAGAAGAAGAAGAAGAAGAAGAAGAAGAAGGATATTGAACACTCCTCGGTTGAGACAATTTCAAGTTTATGAACAATCAGAGGTACCTAAGGTAAGGTAGGTATATTTCGTATGCAAGACAGTCCGGTTTGATATTTTATTTTCTTCTTCTTCTTTTCCATTTTATTTTCTCGTTTCTTTTTCGATTTCTTGGTCTGTTTTGCCGGCTTTGGATCAACATTTTCACGAATGAAGTAGAGTGGAAATGTACATTTTGTCAAGAGTACAGCCGCACTATCGAGTTACGTAAAGTCGATATTTATCTTGCCTTTTTTTTTCTTGTCATTATTTCTCCTCCAACAACGGGGCGGTGTGTGTGTCAAGATTCCACATTGCGTTTCCATACCCAGGCAAAGGCAGTTGCCACTCCAATTGTAGCCGCCAGTCCCACATACAGAGTGGTGCGGTCGACGGAATCGTCTTCGCTCTTCGGGAGCGCCTGCGAGGGATACGTCGCACACTCGGCCAGATGGACGAAGAAGTCGCTGATGGAAGTCCATTTCGCAGACACATGCAGCGGCTTCGCCATCTTCAGCTGCTCGCAGAAGACGTCGGGTTGGATTTCCGTTCGTTGCACGGCGCGGTCTTGGTCGGCTTTCAAGGCGACGTACACTGATGGGATCGAAGAGAGTAGAGCGGGATAGCGCTTGCGGAGATGGGTAATGTGCGCGAAGCTGTTGGGGTCACTGCTGTCGTATGTGTAGCAGAGCAAGTCGCATGCGTCGAGCTTGGCTTGGTTGTCGAGGATGGCGGGCTCGAGTTCTCCGAGCTCCTCGAGGATGAGATAACACTGTTTGCCGCCTTGGAGCTCCACACTGTTGACGGCTGTTTGTGGTTTGATGGTAGGATGATAGGTGGCATTGAACGGTCTGGCGAGAAAGGCATTCAGCAAGGCCGACTTGCCACTTTGCGCCGCTCCGATGATATAGCACAAGAAGACGTTTCTCTCCACCCTGCCAGGTCTCTGGCGCCGCTTGCGCGGCTTGGTCACTTTCAAGGCCGTGATTGTGCCTTTCCCATCAATCTCGAACCCCAGATATGCAAGATACTCGAGCGTGATCCTGGGGTCCTCGAACGTGGTCATGCTCCATTGTGCCAGCCAGCCCTGGAGGGTCACGTATCCCGCCTCGTTCCTGACAGTGCTGCAAGGAAAACCCGAGTCGACCCAGAGGGCTGGAATACCGGGTGTGGGCGCGAAAAGTGCGGCCAGTTCAGCATTGCTGAGACCGCCATCATTGTCCTTGTCATGTAATAGGAAGAGGTCGACAAAGAAGCGATAGCCCAAAGGTGACAGCTCAGCGGAGGCATGAGCGGGGACATCGAACTTGGGATGGAGAAAAGTGTCGGAAAGAGAAAGACTGTCGGAATATTGGAACTTGCGAAGAATGATCCAGACCGTTTCGTGTCGTCCTTTTTGGGCGAACATCTTATTGAGGTGGATGAAGCCACTGACATCGATGCCTCGACCGGCGTTGTTCTCTTGTTGGTCATGACTGGCCTCGTTTTTCGATCGCTGTATTGATCGTTTGATGTTCGCGAGGTCTTCGTTCGATAGAGACTTGTCGAAGCATTTGCGCTGAAAGTCCTGAATCTCCTTGTCGTTGAGAAAGCCGTCCTGGTCTTTGTCGCACAGATAGAATACTCGTTTGAGTGCGTCAATTGCAGCTGGTTTCAGAGCGTTCTCCTTGGAATCGTAAATGGGCGCGATCGGATGTGTCACGGCTTTCTGACAGAGGAAGAACACTTCGTTGATATTGTGGTGCTCTCGCGCACTGGTCCTGATGCACGCATCAATCTCCTTGAATTCTGTCATCTTGATCACAGATGTTAGTTTACCTTCGCCCGGATATGGACTACCATGAGGGGCTTACCACGGGTAGCATCTCATCCTCGATTGCAGTGCTAACGCCAGGATTCAAATCACTTTTATTTGAACACAGCACTACCGGCACATTGACCCCAAGAGATCGAAAATACGGCATCCAGAACAGCGCCACGCGCTCATAGCTATAATGGTCGCTATACACGAGAAGAATGACCTAAAAACAATGCCGCCTGTGTTAGTGGTACTGCCGAAGTGGAGGTGCTGTACTGGCTGGACGAACATTGCATTTGCGCAAGGCCTTTTTAAGTTCATCGCGATCCTGGGGCAAGGAGGAGGTGTCGACAATGGTAGTGGATACGTTATCGGGCGTTCCCAGAGTCGGAGGCAAAGTTATCGGCGGCAATACGGCTTGTATTCTGGTTGTGATGAAGGCATCTTTGACAAACGACGTGAGCAACGAGCTCTTCCCCGTTGCTTTGTCGCCGACGATGCAGATCCAGACTGGTGCGCAGAGCGTTAGCACAACATCAGATGGAAATTATTTCCGTCGTCGCCAGGAGAGTCAGGAGAGTCAGGAGAGTCAGGAGACGGGGACGGGGACGGGGCAGCAAGTCGGCATACCTGTGGCCATGGTCCATTCTGCAGTACCGCCCACTGTACTTGGTTGCTCTCTCTCCCTCCCTCTCTCTCTATCAAATGAATAATAGTATCCTGGTACTGTATGTAGGTAGATTGCGGAGGAGCATCCCGGCCCGAGAGACTACCTCCTACATGTACTTGGACTAGGTATAGCTCCACACGCTAGAGTCCGGCTCAGGCCGCGTCGAGCTACAGATCCACCTATAGAATCTCTCCCTCCTACCTACCAGTACCTATACACTGCACAGTACATATAGCAGACATCACCACCCCGTGTAGAATCCGCCATGTTCGTCCTCCCCCCGCCGCCACGATACAATGTAGCCTACAATGGCATGCCGGGCGGTGGACCTCTGCTGGAGACGAACAATACGCTCGAGAAGCCGTCGGGACCCGAGTACCAGCTCGTGCTCGGCGAGGGCATCTATGTGCTCAAAGACGACCTCCATCTGGCCACGCCGCCTCCTCACCCCAGCGACGCGCCGCAGCCGAACAACAATCCGCTGGCGACCGCGACGGGCCCGCCGGTCAGTGGGGTGAAGCTGTCTATTGCTGTGCTTGAGCCTCGGAACCCCCCGCCGGCGCAGGCGTTGTTTCGCGCTGCTTCTGTCCACAGCGCGAGCCTTCGCTCGCCCATGCCGCCCAGCATTCAGGAAGAGTTGCACAGTCCCAAAAGTGATGCAGGGTCAACGACGAACGGCTTCGGCTCGCCCACGTACTACCACGCCGCCCAGATGGCCACGTTTGGAGATGGTAACCCAGCGTTGGCTGTGCCTGTCAATACCAAGGTGAAGAAAGACCAGAAAGCCAAGCCCAAAAACAATATCATAAAATCCAACTCGTCCTATGTGTCGCGTGTCATACCGCATGAATCGCTACAAAAGCGGCTCAACGACCGGTCGCCCGACGGCATGTTTGCTTTTGCGAATATCAATCGCGCCTTCGTGTGGTTAGACCTATCGTCGGCGAACAAGACTGAGAACATGACCAAGGTGCTGTTCACAAAGGCGCATGCGCTTTGTCATGATGTCAATGCAGTGTCGAGGTCTGCTCATCATTTAGACACGGTGTTGGGCTTTAATACCAGCGACATCATATGGTACGAGCCCATGTCACAGAAATATGCGAGACTGAATAAAAACGGGATGATCAATGCTGCTCCTGTGGCCTCGATTCGCTGGATGCCCCACAAGGATAATCTATTTGTTGCAGCGCACTCAGACGGCACGCTCGTGGTCTACGATAAAGAGAAAGAAGACGCCGAATTTGTGCCCGAGGAGAGTCCCGTAGTGGACACTGCAGAAGGGCAAGAGCGACTGGCCTTTCGTGTCTTGAAATCTGTGCAATCTCGCAATCAAAGAACCAATCCTGTGGCCGCCTGGAAGGTGTCGAATATGAAGATTCATGACATTTCTTTTTCTCCCGATGGACAGCTGTTAGCCGTTGTGAGTGACGATGGGTGCTTGACCATTCTTGACTTTAATGAGGAGAAGGTCCTTGACGTTCATCGGGCCTACTATGGTGAGTCGACGCCTGGTTTGCGCTTCACACCATGCAGCTAATCACCAATAATAGGGGGCCTTCTCTGTGTGACATGGTCTCCGGACAGTAGGTATGTCTTGACGGGCGGGCAAGACGATCTCGTGAGCATATGGTCTGTAGCGGAACGTGCGCTGGTTGCGAGATGCGTGGGTCATCACTCCTGGGTCACTGATGTCAAGTTCGATCCATGGCGGTGCGACGAACGAAATTACCGCTTTGGTAGTGTAGGTGAGGATTGCAGGTTATTACTCTGGGACTTTTCAGTGGGTATGTTGGGCCGACCGAAGGCGTTTAGACAACGCGGTAGCATCTCGAGCCATGTGCCAGTTGGTGAACGGAAGCCAAGTACGACGACGGTTGGCAGATTTCGAAGCAGTTCCAACCTGACCCAGGTGCCCACCGCGGACAGCATCAAGGACGGCGAGGTCATCCACCCGGTTGAGCCCAAGGTGAGCACTGCTGTGTTACCGCCTGTCATGTCGAAAAGCATCGACGAGCACCCTCTGTGCTGGCTGGGCTTCGAAGCGGACAGCATTATCACGTCCTGCAAAGATGGTAAGTGTCATTGACATGGCTTCCACAGCTTGATCCAGTGATAGGATCGCTAATGTGGCCCCACACAGGACATATCAGAGAGTGGATGCGGCCGACAGATGGGAGTTGATGTGTATACACCACCATAATTGAAACACAGCATCATCAGTCAGTAGCTTGATCGCGTGACCCAGGTTCGGCGCCGATCGCACACCTACATGTACCTAGGGTCCACACCTGCACCAGAAGTTCCAGAAGGCAATCCGTGGCGATCACTTGAATCAGAGAGCTTGAGCTAGAACTAAGAGAGCAGACAGCTCTCGGCGCTCGCGGCGGCGGCCCTGTCTCATGCACGACCGACCGAGTGCACGAGACGAGGGACGTTGAGTTGAATGGATGCTGTAGATGCGTCCTGTGATGTCAATGTCAATACGTGCATTCGTATTCATGATTCCATCATTCTGGCACCACAGACAGACTATAATATAATCAACCTTTCCAGTGAGACCAGGTTGTGGACACAAATTCCCGAAGTACTGTATGTTCGAAATCGTTGAGCGCGGCGACTTTTCGGTGTCTGCGCAACGACTGTGCACTGTGCAGCATCATCCCAAGCACGGATCTCCCGTCGGATCATCATCAGCACAATGCCTGGCCATCGCCTGTATGTAGAACTAATGTAGTCCTCGTGGCGTCATTGGTGTTTTTTTCATCATGATATCAGTCTTCGGCCTTCTTTTTTTGTCTCTCCCTTTCCAGCTATCTCTCTCTGCTTGTCCCGCTGTTGAATGCGCGGGATGCTGGGCTGGGGATGGATGGCGATGAGCAGCATATATCAGGTACCTAACAGCAATGTATCTGATAGGATCAGGCACAAAGAGGTGCGTGTTCACCCTCTCCATCACCATGGAGCATGGGTGGGCAGAGGTAGTGGCTGTCCCTGGCGCCGTCGGAGTGTGGCCGCAGTCTGCAGATGCTACGGTAGATATCGCATGATGTCTGGCATGAGGTGCTTGTTGGTTGTGTCGTGTGGCACACAGTCGTAGTGGCACGCGGTGGTACTGCGGTCGAGACTGCTCGTTGACCTTTCCTTGCTAGACATACCTTACTACTACGTACACACACTGACCACTAGAGGTCTACCTGACGACACGACCCACTGGCGCATTCCGCTTCCGACCATGGTTCTATCGCAGCCAGCGACACTACCTCTAGCTAGGAGGTCGCTAGCGGACTACATGTAGTAGTTCTACTACCTACCTTACCGACCTACGTACTGCCCAGCGCTCTCCCCTGTCTTTTGTCTTTTGCACCTGCACACACATACATGTACACGCACACCCTTGGGTCGGCCAGGTAAGCAGTCAGCTACGTGAGTTGTAGGTGCTGACCTGACGACTACCGGCCTTGCCCCCCTCGCTCCCTGCTACAGAGTATACCTTACGAACTTCTAGCGTTGATGGTCCGATTTGCGACTTCCCGCCGCATACTCACCACCACCTCTCCCACCGCCGCCACGCCGATATCTTGATATCTTATTATTCCTTCACCTGATTGTCGCCGATCTGCGCCCTCGCCGCCATCCCACACACGTCTCGCTGTCGTTCTGACCGGTGGGGTCGGTTTTGCGTTGCAAGAGTAGGAAGGCCGAGTCACAGCCAGTGTTCATGTGAGGGTGCAAGTCGGGGCCAAGCTGAAGCTGAAGGCACCCTGTAATACTACATTGTTCGCGGGCTCCCACTTGGACCGCCTGCGGCATGGCGGGAACTCCGACACATCCAGTATTGAACTGGCAAGGCATTGCCAGCATTCGCACGCCTAGCATGAACTCATCACGCATACATAGCGCCAGCAGCACTAGCTTGACGCGACATCACTCCAAGCCATGGCTGGAGATCTTGCCAGACGTGCGATTTGTGGTCTTCCATGGTAACGAGCACGAGGCCCAGACGGTCAAGCTGCAGGGCTTCGTGCGCCTTCATTCTCCCGAGCCTATGAGCATTTTGAAGCCCAAGGTGCGCCTGGAAGGCAAGCGGAAGATCAGCTGGTGGTACATGGGTGGCATTTCAGCCGGCGAGGTCGTCGACAAGCGCGTGTTTTGGATTCAGGAGCAGAAGCTGGGCATCGAAAGCGCGCACAAGGTCAAGGCGGGCACCATCGACTGGCCGTTCGAGTTCGAGCTGTCGCCAACGATGCCGGAGAGCGTTGAGGGCCTGCGCGAAACCTATATCGCCTACCATGTACATGCCAGCGTGTCGCGGCCAGGATGGAACGCCAAGGACATCACGACACAAGAGCACATTCGCATCGTGCGGACGCTTGGTCAGGACTCCATGGAGATGACTCGGTCGCGGGTCAATGCAGACATATGGGCGAACAAGATCTCATACAGTATCTCCATCCCGACTGACGCCATCGTGTTCGGCACTTCCATCACTGCTGATGTCGAGCTCTCTCCGATCAAGAAAGGCTTGAGATTGGGCAAGATTGAGCTACGATTGATGGAGACGGTCGTCAAACGCATCCAGGCCACGGAGGTGCCCGATATTCGTGGTGACCGATCAAAGACAGAAGAAACGGAAGTGGCCAAGGCAGACATGGAGTTCCCCGAGGACTCCAGGATCGTGTATGATGATGAGACGCTCGAAAATCCTACTCTGGCTGATGAGATGTACAAATTCAAGGCCACCCTGCCTCTGCCCAAGTCATTGAATATCTGTAGGCAGGACGTGGACTCCCACAGCATCAACATCACACACCGTTTCAAGCTGATGGTCAACATACATAACCCAGAAGGTCATGTTTCGCAGCTGGTGTGCCGTTTACCAGTAAAACTGTTCATTTCGCCCAATTTGCCGGTGGACGAGAGCAACGAGGTCACAGTCAATACCACTGGCGTTTCGGACGCCGAACTCAACTCTTCAGAAACCGCGGTCGTGGCTCCACCGGAATACGGGAGACATCAACTGGACCAGATGTACAGCGATATCGATTCCAGTGGATTCATGAGTAGAGCCGGAAGTGGCCCAGGGACGCCAAACGGGTTCTCCGCCCAAAGTCGGAGAGGGTCACACGAAAACATACTCTCTCTCAATGGTCTGGCAGACGGTGATTTGGCGTCATTACATGGCAGCGCAATGCCTCACCTGCTCCACTCTCGGCTAGCAGACCTGCAGGAAGATGGCCATACGAACGGTTACGCTGCGCAAGGCAGTTCTCGCCATCACAGTCCTTCCGGTGGGAATTCACCCGCGCCTGGTGTTGCCAGGTCGAGAGATCACTCTCCGGAGCGTGCTCACCGATCGACACCACCAGTACGGAACGGATCGTACTTTCCACACGGGGATACTTCCGCTCACTCGAGTGCGCCCATGTCGGCACGTACATCCAGCGAGGAGCACACATCGGGGACTGACATCCACGCCCAAGATTACAATCTCAACGACTTGTCACGTGTTCCGTCATATGGTGCTGCGCTGAGGACGCCTGGGGCCGTGACGCCTTTTACGGAGGGACCTCCATCGTACCTCGAAGCGACCAGTCGACCGCCGAGCCCCATCCAGAGACCGATAGCATTACACATGCGAAGTGGAACGAGTACACCCAGTACACAAGGCTCCAATCATACTTTGACCACACCCTTTGCGGCCTTGAACTTGGGCACAATGAACGGAGCAGTGACACCACAACGTCACTAGTGTGAGCTAGGAGAGGAAAGGAGCGAGAAAGGCCCATCGCACTCGCTTGAAAGTGCGATGATACCTATACACATGTACGATGAACGAGTTGGGACCCATGGCGCTCTTGGATTTACTATTTTTCCCACTCGCAACTCTGCCCGGCGCACTGGAAACATTTCTATTTCTTTTGGAAAGCGACATGGAAGGCGCGCGTGATTGGAGGGCACGAATGGTATGGTCGATCATGCGCAACGGGACAGGATTTGAAGCATGATGATTTGAATTTGGCGCACATCCGTTTTTACAGATTTAGAAAATAGATGGTCACGAGTACGACCCGATCGTGATACGAGAGAAACCAAAGACTTGACGTCGCAACGCCTTTCTTTTCGTTCTGCCGTCAATAGGGGGGTATTCATACGTCCAAACGAACAAACCTACTCGACCGCCTTGCTAACACAACTCGCATGCTTCGACTACTACCTAAGGTACTAGTTAGGTAGTAGGTACAGGTAGGTAGGTACTTAGGTAATGTGGCTGCCAATGTGTACCTACCTTACCTAGTAGGTAGGTGTGGTAGGTATTAGCGCCAAGACATTCACGCAACGTCTTCCATTGTCTTATGTTGTCCTCGATGAATTTCGTTGTATCAATAATAATACAACGGGCCGCCGCATCGCTGCCGTTCTCTCGATGGGTACGGCATCGACACGGGCCGCCTCTTCCCAACAGCAGCAGCAGCAGGAAAGTCATGATGATTATTACTATAGCCATGATCATCCTGCACAGGAGGAGCAAAGGGGGGAGTTGTAGGAGTAGGAGTTGCGTAGCGAGGATATCTTGGTGTTGGTGTTGATGTTGGCGTTGGAAAGCGATATGTTGAGTAATAATAATCATCATGGGGTTCGAAGTACATGTCCTTGTCAGATGATGATGATACAGCACGTCTCCTCCCAGTAGGAGGACTCGGTGGGTGGTGCGCAGAGGGAAGTTGGGGTGTTGTTGATCGCCGCATCAGTAGCTCTCGTTCACGTTCTCGATCCATCACCACCGCCGGCGGTATCGTCGGCGGCGTCATCGAGCGAAGCAAGAGAAATCTTCGAAGATATGTATACCCCCGAGGAACTTCAACGCGGACAAATTTGTTGTGTGTCCGGTCTTTTTTCATAGACCAGATTTCCCCGTCGTGGAAAAAGACGTGACAGGCCACGTCCTGGAAGAGTCCGAAGCCGATTTCGCAGAATCGCATCATGCGCGTGCAGGGCATGCATTGTCGCAGGTGGATTTCGAAGTTGTAGAGGCTCCAGGCTTCGAGGGAGGTAAGGGGGCGAGAACTTTCATTCTCGCACGTTGGCGCGAATCGGACGGTTTTGGGGCCTGCACTGCTGCCGGTGGGGCTTGATGGCGAGCTAGTGTTGGGTTCGGTGTTGTTGTCGACGACGACTGGGCGGCGATTGTTGTTGTATGGGCGACGGGAGGACATGACTAAGAAGGATGGGCCCAGAGGCAGTGCCTAGTTGTGATCGGCCAGTAGTAGGGGAGCGTCCCAGGTTGGTGGTGGTGTAGTTGTTTGTCTCTGCTGCTGGTTGGTTGGCTGCACGAGTGGATGTACGATGAAAGGCAGTTGCTGCTGGAGTTGTGATAGTTGATAGGCTAGAGTAGGTACCTAAGTGACTACCTACTCGCTGTGAGTAGAGTGAGGGTAGGTAGAGTGCGGCGAGGGAATAGGTGAAAAAGGCAACTGGGAAATACGCCAAAGTATATAGCTCTCTCTGTCTCTCACACTCACGCACACGCTGTACTGGTCAACGCCTCGATGGATGATGACCCACTGGCCGGAAGGTCGTAGTCAGCCCGCCCTCGCTTATTTAGCAAAAGTTGGACACCGGCGGCATCAGGAGAAGGGGGTCATGATGGTGTGTGGTCGGGGTGTCCTTGGAGACGGGAAGTACACGCACCTCGCACACCTCAGACCTCTCTCTGGGAGGCCGCCCGCCTGCAGCCCGCTTGTTCTCGCTCCTTCTGCCGGGCACTAGAACACTTGGTACAGTACATACCTTACCTTACTCGAAGGATGATTAGTCCACCAAGCTCCAAGGCCGACAGGCATCCTCTGATAATTGATGATGATGATGATCCCTCTCCGTCTCCGTCTCAAGCTCAGCCTCGCCCTCGCCCTCGCCCTGCACTGCACACTGCCTCCCGTCGTGTGACATGCATTTGTAGCGTGTCGATTGTTCGCCTTGCATTGATACCTACCTGACATTCACCACTACCACCACCACCACCAACAACAACCCGTGAAAGAAACGTGCCTCGTGTGCCGCAGGGTTTATCACTTCCATCATGAGCCTTGAGGATGCAGTGTACATGTACATACATTAGAATTCACCGACGTCATTGGCGCCGTGGAACGCTTGCGCAATTGACATTTCCCCTACCTCCACTGTAGGAGGTACCCTACATCCTGTACCAGTACATAGTCCAGTACGTTGTTGACATTCATGTTGTGATGCCAGAACATAAGTACTGATGCTATGGACTTGTATATCGTCGGATGATTCTACATCACTCGCTTCCTCGCAAATCTCGTGCTATGCGACCACTACGAGGCCGCCGCTGTATTATGGCTCCAGTCGCAACTAGCACTGGGGCGGCGTTATTGGTTGCCTGGCCTTACGGCCGGCAACGGTCAACCTGGTGCACTATACGAAATGCCGGCCGAAAAGCAGGGCTGCACAGGCCCACAGGGTTTGCTTACCATCCTGCCAAAAGGTCGCCCTCGACTCTAACTCAGAGATATCTGATGAGGCAGCGGGCCCGCGGCCAACGATAGCATTGGCAACGTGGAGTTTCACGGGAAATTTGGAGCAGGTGAGGAACCACAGGGGAACATTGTCTCACCTGCTACTACAGGGCGGAAGAAGCGCAAGCCAGCGGTACTGACCGTACTGTTGTCTCGTCCGCATACTACATGTACCTACTACTCCGCTTGCACCTGCAGTGAACCTCAGACCACCATCGTCTGGCGCTGTCTTCACTACTGGCGGCTTGTCGTCCCCTTAGAATACCTCATCGGGCGGTCCACCTTCTCGCGACGATGGCCAGACGTACTGCCAATCTCACATCGCTTCCGGCAACGGTATGATCTACCCGCATGGTGCCAATACTCGATCACCAGGGCCCGAGCCTTGCCGAACATTGGTGTCGACCAAGGCGAACGGGCCTTGTGGGATTAAAAGACCCAGTGGAAGGATAATAGGTACAGCAGTGTAGCGTGGTCATATCACAGATGTTATCTGATGATAGGGGGCTTCGCACTCATTGGAGACAACAGGAGAGCGTAGCGGAGGAAGATAGCCATGGACAATCATAATCAATAACGGGGAGCGAGCCATTCAGCAATTGGTAAACTTGGAAGAACGAATCAAATGCTTTGGTGGTCGCGCTGGAGCGGTTATCCGCCTGGGTCTGGTGCAGCATGGCAATCGGTAGGCATGATGAGGTGGTGCGTACTACCTGTACTGTTGGAGGACTGCGCGCACGTCAGCACACCCAGCGTTTGTGTAGACGGTGCCTCATGTACGATAATCATGGTATCATTCACTTGCTAAGTTGCTCCAGTACATGTATCAGTGTCGCGCTGGAGGAGCGTTATGTAGGGTACAGGAGGGTCCGTCGGCTCGTCGGTCTTAAATTCCTCCTTGTCGCTTGTTCGCGTTGCCTACCTCAGTTCTATTCCAAGTCTACCTAACAGGTACCTAATAATTGCCTAAGAACTTAAAACTACCCTAATAGCGTCGGTCCACGACCGATCGACTGTATACCTAGCACACATCAGGTAACATCACTACACACTCTTCCCGCCCAACGATGAATTGACATGCTTGACGGCACTCACGCCAAAGCTTTGAGAACAGACACACACGCCTCTCCTGGCTGGAGGGCGTGCATCTCCACCGTCTGCGAACGATGAGTCGCGCCGAGCGATTCGAGGACGAGAAGCGCCGCATCATTGAGAGTTGCTTCTCGAAGCTCGACGCGAATGGGCAGCTGGCCGAAAGCTACATCACGCACATCCGGATCCAGGAAGATGGCTCCCATCCCTCCGCACCACCGCCGCCTGATAGCCCCCCAGAGCACAAGAAGCCCCGTCTGATCATCATCGCCGTGCGGTCGACGGGCCGCGTGCGCATGCACAAGGCGCGAGAGAACAACAATGGCAGCTTCAGCATTGGCAAGACATGGAACATGGAGGAGCTCTCGTGCATCGAGTCGTTTGCGAATCCGCCGCATCCGCCCCAGAGCGAGCGAGAGGCCAGCCACCGCGCCTGGGCCGGCAGCGAGGGCTTCATCGTCACCATCTCCAAGCCGTACTACTGGCAAGCGGGCACGAGCAAGGAGAAGGATTTCTTCATAGCGAGCGCAGTCAAAATCTATCGCAAATACACAAAGGGCCAGACTCCCGAGCTGCGAGGCTTCGATGACAAGGAGAGAGCTCAAATACTGGGTGCCTTTCCCGCCGCAGCCCCGATGCCTGCTCAGCAGCCACCACCTACGTCGCGGACTGCTGCTCGTCCACCCGGTGATGGACATTTGCCGCCACCACATCCGCCCTTTGTACAACGAGATCAGAGCCGGGACGGGAGTCGATACAGAGGCAGTCCAGGTCCTCCCCCGAGTGTTAGTGATGCAGGGAGACCAGGCAGTGGTCCAAATTCTCGACGGCCCTCAGACTCTCCCGCACGCTTTGGGCCCGGAATGCATCCTCCCAGCGGACCACGGCCTTTTGCCAGCACTGAGCAGATGCGTCAACCCAGCCGAGACGGACGACCAGAATTCCGACCTGGCACCTCTCCTGCTCCTGGACAGCTCCAGCCACCCATGGGACAGCACGGCGCTCGGAGGGGTGATCAGCCTCCCTCTTCACCAGGTCTTCCTCCGCCCGGGCTGGGAGGAGAGTCGACGCCACTGCGGCCACGGAGTCCCGCGCAACGCTCAATTCCGCACTCCCATGATGGAGCGTCTGAAGACAGAAATCTGATCGAAGCGCCCTCTGCGGATGGTACCAAACGGGAGGCGGCGCACTTGTTCCAAGCTGCACGCGATAGGTATATGAACTACCAGCCACACTCTCACGATCCCTCCGGGAGGACACCACCAACGCGCGCATTACCACATCTTGACACGACGCCCGTCGCACCCGCGCAGAATGGACACGCGAAGCCACCGGTAGATCAAGCTATGACTGCTACCAGCGCGGATTCCAACGGCATTAATGGTGCAGATGCCGCAGCCCTGGGTGCTATGAATTCTTACTACTGGGGACCGGAGCACTCTATTGCCGCTGCGCCACCGCCCACAAGTGATGCACCACCCAGTCCTGCAACGCCTGAGCGCTCGACTCGACGTCCCAACGCCGAGCATGCAGCTTCTGCGAGCAGTGTTGATCTAAGACCTGCTCCGTTGCAAGCGCGACCAGTTCCAGAGAATAGTGCAGATCACGTAGCCACAGAAGCAGGGACCCATCAAGTCACCAATGACGCGGGAGACACTGCGGAAGTAAGACCACTTCAGCTTTCGAACAAGTCCGCGCTCGACCGCATGAATACTGAGGATGCTTCGCAGCAACCCTCAGCTCAGCCAGCTTTGGACGAGCCTGAAACACTCGAGAGGAATCTCGGAGAAGGAGAAGAAGAAGAGGAGGAGGAGGAGGAGGAGCGCTACAGGCCAGGCCTCGGACCAATGTTCAAGAAGAAGGCAATCGCGGATCGTTTCAAGAAGGCTGCCAACGCAGCGAGCGCATTCAAACCACGCCCTGGGGGCGCGGCCGAGAAGATACTGAAGGCAAAAGCAGATCGAGACGGAGAACCAGATGGCATAACTGGTGTTGTGCCTCGACCACAGCTTCGCCAAAAACAAGATGAACAACCGGTCACTCCAGGCGACAATGAATTCCGCAATGGCTCGCCGCAGGAGGAGCCCCCGCGGGTAGAAATCAGTTCTCCCAGGTCGCCAATTGCGGCTGATCATGAGCCACTTGAGGCCGTTCAAAAGTCCGTGGAGCTGCATGATGATGGACCTCAAGTACAGGCCGTGACAACGGAGCTGAATCACGAGGACAACGCGACAAACGAGAAAACCGAGCAGCGCCATGCCCAACAGCCACAGGTCAAAATCAAGCGACGCAGTGCCCAGCAAGAGCGGTACCTTGCCTCGCTGGGCATCGACCGAGCGCTGATGGCGGACAAAGGACTTGATTTCGAACTGGTGCTCTCTGAATTCGGTTGGAGCAGCAACATCTTGCAGCCGAAACAGCTGGCTATTCTCGATCATGATATTCGTCGCGAGCACAGTCGAATCGAGGCTGGCTCATGGTTGTCAGATGCTGATTCTTCTCGAGAAGAGCGCATATTGCATGTCGAGGGTTTGCTGGACAAAGCAATCGCAGAGTGTGACGAGCTGGAAGGTCTGCTGACATTGTATCATGTCGAGTTGAGCTCATTGAACGATGACATCGCGTACATTGAGGCGCAGTCACAGGGTCTACAGGTACAGTCTGCAAATCAGAAGTTGTTGCAGACTGAGCTTCAAGGACTGGTTGATACCATGTCGCTCGACCGGAGTGTCATGGAGCCGCTACGGTATGGCAACCTTGCGGATGCCGCTGCCCTAGAGGAGATTGAGATCAGCTTGGTCAAGTTGTACCGAGCGATGCTGACTATGGATCCCAAATTACGGTCCAATACACAATCACTCTCCAGAGTCCGAGGTGCGATGGGAGAGAACGAGACGTCTGAGATGGTCGCTCTGCAGGAGAAGAAGAAGGTGTATGATCGCGAGTCCACCGAATTTTGCCAGCGTCTCATGCAATTCCTCGATGCCAGGTTTACGAACTCCGCAAACAGCATCAAAGGACGAATCTTGCGAATACCTAATGGTGGTGGACTGGCACGACTCAACCCTGATGCGTTCGGCGAGCTTCGAAACGGGCTATGGATGTACAGCCCTATTCTGCTCTTTACGAAGGAGTTGAACGAACTCGCATGGATGACATTGCTGCGAATGTACCAACAACGCGCTGGTCTGCTATATAAAGACACGTTCAAAGAGAACATTCAGAACTGGAAGCGCGCAGCACGTGCTAACACTGGAGATGAGGGCGACATTCTGTTCACTTCTCTCGAGAGAGAAGATCCCGCCTCTGGTGGGCTGACATCCACAGCACGAAAGCTTACCGTAAAGCGATCTCAGACTCTTGCAAAGACATTGCGCAATGCTTCTGGCGACAAACAGGGCATATCTGAGCACAAGCGACCCGGCGCCATGATGCGGGCGCAGGCCTTTGCGGGCGCAATAGATGAGATGGCTCCACTCGTCAATCGGGAGCAGAACTTCATCGTAGACTTGTTTCATGTCAGTTCCACGGAGACGGCAGATTTCGTCGACGCCGTACAGTCGTGTCCCCCAGCCTCTCGACGTGGCACGAACTTGCTTGAAAGAAAACCTGTCGAGCCCAATCGAGAAGTGGCAGGTCTGGTGACGAACACTATGCTCAAGACCTTTGACTTTTTCTTGGGCGAAACGAAAGCTATGCAGGATTGGGCAGTGTCGGATGATCCTGTACAAGGAGTTGGCGTCCTGGCTACGCTGTGTCGGCACGCCTACTATCTACAAGATACTAACCAGGACTACCTAACGCAGCTTCTCGAGAATCTCACGGGAAGCCTCAAGACTCGTTTCAACAAGTTTGTCGATGACCAAATTCGGGCGATCGAGGACACCAAGGTGAAGATCAAGAAGCGGAAGGGCGTGATCGCATTCATGAAGATTTTCCCCCACTTTTCTGCTGCTGTCGAGAATACATTCGCTTCGGTGGCTGGAGTCGACTACGATGGCCCGGCTGCATGCGTGCTGGATGTGAGAAAACTGGTTGATGACGCATACGAAAGGATGAACCGCACTATGTTCGACAGCCTCAAGGTTATTGCAAAGGAGAGTCCGACGGCCGGGGTTTCTGCCGGCAAGCCGCCACATACCGGCCAAGACGACCCCGAAGACAAAGAAATGCTCAACTATCATATTCTGCTCATCGAGAACATGAATCATTACATCGAGGAAGTGGATGATGGCGGCCGAGATGGTGTCCTTGCCGAGTGGAAGGGCAGAGCATTGATGGAGAGAAGGGAGGCCCTCGAAGCTTACGTAACTCGCGTCATCCGCCGACCACTTGGCAAGCTTCTGGTAAGACTTTTTGTTACGCAATATGTGGCTGCCATTGGCATACAACAACTGACACACTGCAGGACATGCTGGAATCTGCAGAATCTATTATTGCCACTTATCCAGGTAACCCAGGCGCGCTGGCAGCTCGACCGTCCTATTCTCGCAAGACAATGCGCACGATGCTGTCGACACATGACAGCAAGGAGGTGCGACGTGGTATCGACACTCTGCGAAAGCGGATCGAGAAACATTTCGGCGAAGCCGATGACGAGCAATTGTCTCGGGGACTGGTCGCTTTCGTATGCAAGGAATGTGAGAGGAGTTACGAGAGGGTGCTGGAGCGGCTCGAGAAGCTCGTCGAGGAGGCGTATCCTCGTGCTGAAGGAGAAAAGGACGTGGTCATTGACTTTACGAAAGCAGATATACAGGCTGGCTTCCGCAGGTAAGTGTAACATAGCGACGTGCAGATGGATTTCCCAGCGAATGTACATACACCATCATACGATATTCATCACGCCGTCAAGAGCTCATCTTTCACTTCGTAATTGTCGGACATACCCGAGAGGTGCCGGCTTATGTACAGTACATGTGTCCCTTGATACCTAGTTGAGTCGCGTGCACGTGACAATACACGAGCTTCTTTGTCCCACTAAGTTAGGTAGATCCCGTCCTCCCACGGCACGGCTACTGACTGCACCTTACTACTTCCTGTCGTACTCGTCGATCCAGTCCCATATTCCAATTTCACACCCCGTTCAGCACCACGACACCGACCCTCACGACGCGACATGCACACTGAACGAGCCTCCACGCACTGCCAGTAGCATTTGACCAACCGTTGACGGGGCCTGGGGTCCTCGCGACCCGGTGCCATGAGCTCCCGTAGGCGAAACCACCCCGGTGCACACGTCTGCGCTCGCTAATCCGCTCGTGCGCAGTCAAGCAGTTCATCCGCAACGTGCGCGCGGCCAAGACGATTGCCGACGAGAGGGCCGTGGTGCAGAAAGAGAGCGCAGCCATCAGAGCCAGTTTCCGGGAGGAGGGCCACGATCCTGATAGACGGTATATGCACACCGCACACCACAACCTCCCCACCCCCTCCGCTCCGCCCCCGCTACGAGCCCCATGCTGCAGCAAAACAATGGCACACGTGGACTGGGACACACGCTGATGGACCTCACAGGCGGAACAATGTCGCCAAGCTCCTATACCTGTTCACACTGGGCGAGCGCACACACTTTGGTCAGATCGAATGCCTCAAGCTGTTGGCCTCCCCGCGCTTCGCGGACAAACGTCTTGGCTACCTGGGCACGATGCTGCTGCTTGACGAGAACCAGGAGGTGCTGACATTGGTCACGAACTCATTGAAGAAGTATGTATGTAAGAGGGTCGGGCCTGTGGGCAGAGATGACTGACCACGGGGTGCAGTGACCTCAATCACAACAATCAGTACATCGTGGGCTTGGCTCTGTGTACACTGGGCAACATCGCCTCTATTGAAATGTCGCGGGATTTGTTTCCCGAAGTCGAGACCATCTTGTCATCATCCAATCCTTATATCAGGCGAAAGGCAGCTCTATGCGCGATGCGTATATGCAGGAAGGTTCCAGATTTACAGGAGCACTTTCTGGACAAAGCAAAACTCCTGCTGAACGATCGCAACCACGGCGTGCTACTGAGTGGCTTGACCCTTGTAGTAAGCATGTGCGAAGCTGATGAAGAAGAAGGCGGCGAACAAGGAGTGGTGGATATGTTCAGGCCGCTTACAGGAAGTCTTGTCAAAGTGCTCAAGTCCCTGTCACAATCTGGATATGCCCCAGAGCACGACGTCACCGGAATCACTGACCCGTTCCTACAAGTCAAGATTTTGAGGCTACTCCGGGTTCTTGGCCGGGGCGATCAACAGACGAGTGAGCAGATCAACGATATCCTGGCGCAGGTCGCAACAAACACCGAATCCTCCAAGAACGTTGGCAACTCAATCCTCTACGAAGCCGTCTTGACCATACTGGACATTGAAGCAGATTCTGGTCTTCGGGTGCTCGGTGTCAACATCCTGGGCAAGTTTTTATCAAACAAAGACAACAACATTCGCTATGTGGCCTTGAACACGCTGATCAAGGTCGTTGCGATCGAGCCAAACGCTGTGCAGCGGCACCGCAACACAGTGCTCGACTGCTTGCGTGACCCCGATATCAGCATACGAAGACGGGCATTAGACCTCAGCTTTACACTGATCAATGAATCTAACGTACGGGTACTCGTCAGAGAGCTCCTTGCGTTCTTGGAGATAGCAGACAACGAGTTCAAACCCATCATGACATCGCAGATTGGCATTGCCGCAGACCGTTTTGCACCTAACAAACGGTGGCATGTTGATACCATGCTCCGCGTACTGAAGCTGGCCGGGAACTACATCAAAGAGCAGATACTAGCATCATTTGTGCGACTCATCGCGACCACGCCTGATTTGCAGGCTTACTGCGCCCATAAGCTTTACGCGGCACTTCGGGAGGACATTAGCCAGGAGGGCCTCAACTTAGCAGGGGCCTGGGTGATTGGGGAATACGGGGATGCTCTTCTTCGTGGTGGCTTCCAAGAAGAAGAAGAGGGACTGGCCAAGGAGGTGAGAGAGGGAGAGATTGTTGATCTCTTCGCTGCCATACTCAACTCTAGTTACTCGGGGCAGATCGTTACGCAGTACATCATTACAGCTGCGATCAAACTCACGACGCGACTCCAGGATCCGGCACAGGTGGACCGATTACGAAGGCTGCTCCTGGGTCGCCAAGCCGATCTGGACGTGGAGGTGCAACAAAGAGCCGTCGAGTATGGCAACCTCTTTGGCTACGAGCAAGTACGACGTGGGGTGCTGGAACGCATGCCAGCGCCAGAGATTCGTGAGGAACAGCGCGTGCTCGGCGAGGCGACCAAGAAGCGACACAGCAAGCTTCCCTCCAAGAAAAAGCCTAGCCAAATCACTGAGCAAGATATGCTTCTGGATCTCATGGGAGGAGATTCTGGGATGCCAAATTCCGATTCGGATATGACGTTGAATGGATCGCAGAAATATAATGCTAATCTTCTTGCTGACATGCTGGGTGGGGCCGACTCTACTTCGCCTTCTCAGCACACTGCCTCTGCTGTGTCCAATGGACAGTCACAGCCACAAAGCAGCATGGATTCCATCATGGACCTCTTCAGCTCACAACCCTCGGCGACTGCGAGCTCTGGCGTGTCCAACGACATTCTGGGCGGCACAGGCGCGACACCACCAGCACACCTGGTTTACAACAAGATGGATCTCAACTTGACCTTCAGTGTACAACGCACGGCGCAAGCTGCTACAGTATCAGCTCGGTTCCGAAACGACAGCGGGTTCGAAACATTCACAGCACTCAATCTCCAGGCTGCTGTGCCCAAGACACAGAAGCTGCAGTTACAGGCGATTAGCACGTCCGAGCTCCAAGGCGGCCAAGAAGCCACGCAGCAAATGCGTGTCACAAGCGTACAAGGTGTAAGTTGACTCCTGCAACAGTCAGACGAGCAGTATTCTAATCTACATGTAGGCTCCGCCGGCGAAGTTGAGGCTACGTCTGAAAATCACCTATAGCAAAGGTGGAGGCGCTCCTGTGACTGAACAAGTGGACTGGTCCGAGCCCACGTAGTCTTGAGGAAACTGATGCTCGGAGAGTGTTCTGGTGGTAGCTGTCCTGCGAATTCAGCACATTCGCATGACTGAGTATGACAACAGCCCACCAAATACCGACTCGTTGTGGCGCCAAGGTACGATGGTCCTCTTTGGCTGGTTGCCACACAAAAAGTAGTAGTAGTCAATCAAGTATTACTCACTGCAATCGCTTCACCACTTAATAACTTCCCATCTCGGATGAGAATCGCACCACCACCCTCTTTCGTCCTATCCTCGACTCTCTGGAAGAAATGCATCGAGATCAAGCCATTTTCGTCGCCTTCGCTCAGAATGACACCATTATCGCTCCGCCAGAATTTGATCCCGGCCTGCATTGCCTTGGCAAGATCCAAATATATCAGTATTTTGCTTGACGCTCTGATGCCCGAAATCACTGGGATTTCCTTTTCCTTTTCCTTTTCCTTTTCTTTCCCCTCTTTCCCCTCCCCATCATCAGTATCATCATCAATCATCATCGTAGTAGCAGTAGAAGTAGTAGCCTCCGTCGACTTGTTGTCTTTGTCAAAACCCGCAGGTAATCCCGGAGCAAAATGAATATGATTTCTTCCCATGGGTTTCAGTCCTCCCGACGCCACAATCAGCTTCCAAGCATTTTTCGTCGTGCCGTGAATCGCCACTGCAGGGATATTATTCTCTTCTGTTGCTGTGATGGGTTGAAGAAGCTCTTGATCTTGAATAATTTTTTTCAAACTGTGGCCTTGGTTGGCGCGAATGAGATAATCGCTGGGGTTTTTGGACTCCTTTTCGTTTTCATCTTCATCATCATCTTTTGTGTCTGCAGATTTTGATCTCAACTTCAATGTAAACCGCTGTTTATCATTCTCTCGCACACATGCTCGCAATTCGTCAAAAGTGACTTTGAGGGATTTTAGATTGCGATTCTCGAGTACGTCGTGTACGTTGGCGAAACCCGCTGAGTCGAGGGTGAGATGTTCTTTTTCGGCTCCGTGGCGGAGGAGCCAGGCGATTTTTTTGGACACTTGGACGGGTCGTGGTGGGGGTGGTCTTTTGTTGTTGCTTTTGCTTTTGCTGCCGTTATTATTGCCGCTGCGTGGATTGTTTTGTTTCTTTTCGCTGGTGCGGTCATCCATGTTGGTTTTTTCTTTGCTTTGGAAGTTTGTGTCTGGGATGCACTTTTGAGTTTGGTGTTGTGAAATAAAACCGGGTGTTGGTGGGTGACTGATGTGGAGGGTAGGTGGTGTTGTAAATAAGAATTCTGTTGGTCCGAAATGGAAATTCATAGCTTGAAATTTAGACTAGTCACTATTGGTAGGAACGCCCCATGCACTGGAGAGTGACTACCTCAGTGACTCAGTCTACCTGATAAGGTACTGCCTGCTTGCTTATTCATGATTACAATCTCGCATCCATGCACCAAACCACGCATTCATGTTGTTACCACAACCAACATCATCACAGGTACATTATTCATCCATCCTCCCTGAAATCCAGGACCCATCATCCAACACTCATCCAACACTCATTCCCCCTTCTTACCCCCACCAAACAATCCCCCAACATACCCCCCAGCACTTTTCGCGCTCTCCGCAGCTCCTCCACCCACTGCTTTGACATTATTCACAGCAGAGTCCGTCACGCCCGCCGCAGGACCGCCATAACTCCCACTGTCGTCTTTGCCGCCTCGTTCCGCTCGATTGACGCCTTCTTTGCTCACAGCGTCGCCCACGGGCTGCAGAAGTCCTCCCTGTCCGATTTGGCCGGCGACAGTGTTGTTGACGCCATCCTAGATCGAGAGAGAGAGATTCATGTCAGTTGAATTCTGGATCTCGCATGTTATTCATAGGTATGTATCGTCACAGACGTACTTGTAAATTGTCCACGGGCTCTACACCGGTCACTTTGGTCTTGTTCAATGTATCTGCGAACTTGTCAGCTAATGAGCTCTCATAAAACCGTCAAAGAAAGAAAGAAACTACTACATGAGAGCTGACAGAAATTCATCCATATTAGGTAGGTAGGTACTTACCTTTCGTAGCATAACTCGCCTTATTATCCTTGGTAAACCATCGCAAATACAAGTCCTCAATCCACGGCATCCAGTTCTCTTTCTGATGCTGATAGCCTTCTGCAATCCACTCCGAGTAGCTCTTGCCCTGCTTCTTCTCCTCGGGCAACGCATCAAAGGTCTGCTGCTTCTGGTCCTCGCTCATTTGAGACCATTCATCACTACTATTCTTGCTACTGCTGTTCGTAGCCGCCGTTGTCGTCTGGGCTGCTCCCGTGGAAGCCTGTTGGTGGAGAGAATCTGCCATTGTAACCTAAGGTAGAGATGTGTAGGTTAGGTGATTTTGGACTTGGAGAAGTGTTGTTGGAAGAAATGATACCTGGTATGGTTGAGATATAATACCCTTTTGAATTGTGCTGCCAACTAACCTACATGTACCTAATGTATAGACCTACCCAGTGACGACTACCTACCCACCTCCAGTACTGCCATGGATGGAGATGGCCATGTTGGTTGGCATCAGGCACTTCTTCATACGTCACAAGCGGCGATACTTGGTGGTTCCAGAACAGGTTTTCAAGACGTGTTCACGAATGACGTTTGCCACGCTGCAACCTGTTTGTTTACATCGCGTCGTCTGCCATTCTGGTGTGACAGTACGTACATTACATGTATCCTATGCAGGCTGAGGGCCGAGGTGCTAGGAGGTACATGTAGTGCAAGATCGATCAAGTTACGACAAAGTAAAAGTGTTGCCAAGACGATCATGTCTACCATGCAGTGCCGTACTAGTGAGCCCCTGAGAGCATTGCCCCATTCGTAGAACTACGTATCGTACAAATATCGTCATGCGCGCAGCGAAAGCTGCTGGTATCTTTCGCAAAAGTACAAGTACACCAACGCCCCATTATCCATCGTCATGCATCGTCGTGATCCGTTTCAGCAAGAACGCTTCCAACACAAAAAAAAGCGCACGTGCATATTGCGAGGTGATGCTCACTGACCGTTGTACAAACCGTGGTAACATGTATCACACTGTATGACAAAAACCTTACTCAATCAAATGCCGGGTGCGTACTATGCTCGACGTGCGGCTCGGAATCTTGTTACAATGTGGTTCAGAGAGGAATCCTCGCGTTTTAGGCAAAGGTCCATCTTCTTCGAGTACGGGAGGCGTCTCGTACTTTCGCCTCGCTGCCAGGGATTCTCTCAGAGAAGTAGAAGTTCGACGTGGTGCTCCGGGGGATCGGTCCTGATTCGTCCGGTCTTGGCTGGGGATGCGAGACGTGGCCCGTAGCGACGATGAGTACTCAGTCCAGGCACGTGATTGTGGTCGATCGATCCGGTCATCTTCTCCACGCGCTCCTTCGCGTTTCGATTCCACTCGGCTGCGAGTGGTCCTGCTGGGCACAGCACTCAGACGGCGCGGAGGCTGCAGTTTGTTGGAATGTGTGGGAGTCGACTCGGCATCCGAAGCAGACAGCTCCGGAAGAGGACTGCGTGGGCTGGCGGCAGGGCTCTCGCCCAACGTATGCGGTCCGAGGAGGCTAGCTTTACGCTGCTCGAGACGACTTAGGGACCTGCCAGCACCCGAGGCCGTGACTGCGAGGCTGCTGGTGCGTGAAAATCTCCGCAGGGGAAGGTCGGCGGGGGGATGTTCTATAGGGAGGGTAGCGGGAGACGATACGATAGGCGATGTTTCTGGCTTGCTGTCGCGAAGCGAGATGCAGAGGTCCGTCATGTTACGACACAGATTGTCCACCCTCCGTCGTACTTGGCGCTCGTTCGCGACTCCAATAGCCGTTGACGGGGCGGCGCTGCCGGTAAGCGCCGCCAGCTGTAGGGCGTCCGCCACGACAGCTTCCAGGTTGTGGAAGACGTTCGACGAGAGACTGTCTCTTGATCTGGCCAGTGCATCGTGGAGCAAGGGGTGGATGTGGGACCATGCGCTACCCACTTCGTTGTGTTGTTCTATTGCTGGCGGTGCTGGTGTGTCCATGGGCGCATCTGCCGGGTCGGGCTTGCGCGACTGTTTGGGCGACGAGTTGATAGTGGTAGGGGCTGTCGTTGCAGTGCGTGGTCGATCGCTGGAGCCCGAGGCAGCCGCACTAGACGTCGAGGGCTTCTTGTCGCTCGACTCCAGCTTCCTGATGCGCGACTTCAGCTCGTCGAGCTCGTCCCACACGGTATCTGCAGCATGTGAGTCCACCGACGAGTCCGGCCCCTGCTGATCCGAACTCTCCGTGGGAGACTCCTGGGGCTCCTCCAAGGCAGCGGCAAGGGTGACATGCTCATCGTGGTGTCGATGCTCTGAGTAGGCTGTGTCGAAGGACTGTCGAGGCTCTGACAGCGCAGTGCCAAAGGACGAGCCCCTGCGACTCCGTGTGTGGGGCGATAGTGCACGCTGGCGAGGCGAGAGAGGCGAGGCGTCGACGTAGTAGGAGGCTCGGGTGACGGAGCTTCTGCGTGAAGTGGTCTCGTCACGGTGGTGGGGGTGGAAGGGTGGGTGCTGCTGCTGCTGGAAGAAGAGGCCGGCGGTGGCACGCAGGCCATCGAGACGTGACTGTGGACGCGCGTGGATGTTGCCGCTCGTACTCGGGCGTGTGATCACGTCGGCGGGCAGCGACCTGCGCTTGGAGGAGGAGAAGGAGGCGCGAGACATGGATCGAGAGAGGGCGGCGGCAGGCAGGTCGCGTGGGTGGTCGGGGCTGCAGTCGTCTTCGAGAGACTCGTCGTTGCTGCGGCGCGCACGTCGTTGCTGCTGCTGCTGCTGCTGCTGGTGCTGGTGGTTGTGCTGCTGCTGTGGCTGTGAGGAGGATTGCGCCTTTTCCATCACGGGGTAATTTGTTGGCCTGCAGGTGGTCTCAGACGACGACCAGGGTGTGGTTATTATTTTGCTCGAGGTGCTATGGGTCGACGGCTTAGCGCCAGGGGAGCCGGCGCCGACCTCCTGAACGCGGAGGCCCGCTGCAAGATACTGCGCGGGAATCTTGGGCACCGTCGGGATCGCACTGCTGCATTCTGCTGCGTTCCAGTGGCGATGGCGTGTTGCCGTGTGCTGTTGCTGCTGTTGCTGCTGTTGCGGCGGCGGGGGTGGCGGCGGCTGCTCTTGCTGTTGCTGCTGCTGCTCTTGCTGTTGTTGCCGCTGCCGCTGCCGCTTCTGCACCTGCTTCGTCGCTCCGTGTGCACGGGCCTCGCCGCTCTGGCGATCTATTTTCACCTCCGCCTCCATCGCGTCAAAGTACACCTCCTCCGAGGCAGACGACATGTTCGATGCGGAGAGCGTGCGTGCATCCGAAAAACAAATAATCTGCTTGAACGCGGGAACTCCAGAGGGTGGGAGCAACATTCTTCTTATTATGGATGACCTGACTGACATCGGTACCACTAATCCGCCGTCTTTTCACCTTGTGCCTGTTCGCATGCCAGGAACAGCTGCAAGGGGAAGCTTATTGCTCTAGGGCTCGCCAACCTGAGATGAGCCCAGTAGAGGCGAGGTCACAGCTCTGCCTGAATGGGGCAAGCTCCTCCGCTTGACGAGCGGGCATGTCGACATGAGGGATGGTAGTTTTGGTTGGAACTTCTTGGAAATTCGCTTCGCAATCGGCAAAACTGCGAAATGCAGGCAAGCCGTGTGCAACACTGCAACGATGATACTGTGCTCCTTGGCAAGACTACGACTACATGTATTACTGCTTGGCTTGCTGCTGCTGCTCCTGCTGCTGCTACCTCCTACATTATACTCCTGTTGTATAACATGAAGCTGGGGGTAGTCATCATGCGCGGGCACGCTCGAAAGTTGCCGCTGATGATGATCATTGATCTCGTCCGGACGACCCGACTCCCGAGAGCCCAATCGGGCTCATCATGACTCTCAGGGGGTTTGCAGTGCAACAGCCAACAGGATAGATAACACGACTCGGCACGGTCTGCCAGGTCTGGCAAGTCCCTGAAAGTCAGACTGTCCAAGCCCATGAAAGTCAAATTGTCCCAAGGTCAGAGTTGAGAAGATTTTTATTTTAGCCATTGACTTTTTCTGGGTGGTGCTTGTTGCAACAAAACACACAGCCCGTCCAACTGCTGTCTTGATCATGATAATCATCATCACATACGGAAGTCAATCTGTGGGTCCTGGGACAGTAGGCGTAATGCGAGATTATTGTGTGCCAAGAGGCATTGACTTTCTTTGAAACGTGAAACACAGCATGTACCACCACGTCGGTAGTGCCGCAAAACTTCTTTACTAACGCGCAAAAGTAGCCTAGTCACGTGGCGAAATGAAACGTGCAGATCCTTGCCATTGCCTAATTCTAGAACTAGTAGGAACTGATGGTTTAAAATATAGAGCTCGTCTCAATGATACCTCGGGACCTGGTCACTCTTTCCCAATACGGGCCATACCGTACCTCAGGCTGGTACCTGAGGTACCTTCAGGTACGCACGCACGCACAATCACCAAAACACGTGCGTCAAAGAGCCCCGCTCGCTCTCATTCACGTCGTTGGCTATGTATCTCTATCCTAAACCTCTCCCCTACATACTGACCAAGGCAGGAGGGTACTCAAAAGATGGCTGGACATAGAGATTTGATGTGGTATTGGAGGACAACTACACAATCTACGATCCGGACCTCCCAAAGCGCTCTCACGATGCGTCGCCATGCGGCATGCTCCATCACGCTTTCAATCCGAAAAGACTTTTTTTTATCTGCTCAACCTCGAGTCCCACCCATCAAACCCTCCCTCCCTCCCCCACCTGTCCACCGATTAAAGCTTTATGCAATCGCACCTTCGGCAGCCTCCTGAGCATCCGTGATTAACTTCGTGATCTTTCCAATCGCGATCGTATTGCCCTGGTCTCGCAGCGTAAACCGACCGAGCTGCGGGTAATCTTCAAATCGCTCCACACACACACTGCCAGCACCACCCGTCACTTGCATTCGCGCGATGATATTCATGCCTTGCTTGGCAAATCCCGGTGCCTTCTTCGACTTGCGGTTCGTCTTGGGCTCGAGTTTGTGCAAGAGTGCAGCAAACGTCACCTCCTCCGTCGCAGAGTGCACATGCAACACGCAATTGAATCCAGCCGAGATGATCGATTTGAGTTCCAGCAGGCGGATTTGCGCTTCAAACTGGTTGACGCAGTGTACGGGCCGCTTCGGGGAACACAATACGAAACCCGGAGAAATGTCCTCCTCCTCAACACCTTTGATTCGCAATCGGACCTGGTCACCACTGGTGGCGTGCGGAATTTCATCTTCCGTCTCGCCATAGAGTGCACTGATTTGGATTTCCGCACGATTAGGCATCATCAGGTACTTGTTTTCCTTCTTCAGAATACCCGCTTCGATTTTACCTTCAATCATCGTTCCCAAATCGCGATACTTGGCAGCAATAGGCATCATGAACGGCGCAGTAAGCTTACGCTCCAAGCTCTGCATATTGTCTAAGAACTCGAGGAGGGATGGCTGATCATTCCAGGGCGCAACATCTTTGGGCACTCGGTCCTTGATACCAACTGTCGTTTGTGCAGACACAGGTAGGAAGGTGAGGTCAGTCTTGGGGTTGTAGCCAAGGCCTTTCAAGAAGGTCGTGAGCTTGGTGATGCACTCCTTGAACCGCTCCTCGGACCACTGGACTGTGACATCGTCCATTTTGTTCACAGCAATGCAGAGCTTGTTGATTCCCTGCGTCTTGGCAAGAACGGCGTGCTCTCTGGTCTGACCACCTCGTTCAAAACCAGTCTCGTATTCGCCCTTACGAGCTGAAATTACGAGCACGCCGACATCTGCCTGCGAAGCGCCGGAAACCATGTTCGGCACAAATGTTTTGTGGCCCGGAGCATCCAGAATCGAATATCTTCGCTTTTCCGTTTCGAAGAATCCCCTTCCAACCTCGACCGTCTTGCCCTGCGATCGCTCCTCTTTGGTCTGGTCGAGTGCCCATGACAGGTACCAAGACTCTCGGCCCATCTCCTTTGCGTCTCTCTTGTATTTGTCCATTGTTCGCTCGTCGACCATTCCTGTGGCGTACAGAATACTACCACCCAGTGTACTTTTGCCTGCATCGACGTGCCCTAAGAATATCACGTTGACATGCTCTTTGCCATACATCTCCCGGAGGTCTGCCTCGTCAACTTCCTTGGCCTGCTCTTCAGCTGCGAGCTCTACTCTTCGAGCTTCCGCCTTGGTTTCGGCACGAGATGGTGAGGAGCGACCGGATGCATTGGGTGATGTGTTGCCGCTAGCTGGTGTGGATTCGCCTGCTTTCTCAACAGCCTTGGCTGCTGCCACCTTATTGCCCGCCTCAGGCGCTGCCTTGCCTGATGCGTCTTTTGGCGCAGGCTTCTCAGCAGCCGGTGTGGGAGCTGGAACTCCTAGCGAGAGGACCTTGGCGCCGCCCGCCGCCTTTTCCACCTTGGGCGCAGCGGCACCTGTATCCGCCGCGCTCAGCGAAAGCGTCTTGACGGGCGCAGCGCCGGTTGAAGATGTAGCTGCTGCAGGCTTCGCTGCCGCTGCCGGTTGACCAGCAGCAGGGAGTGCTTCGCCGCGTTTGGCAATCATGGGCGCCTGCCGTTGTTGTGGCGGCACATACGCCTGTTGCTGGCTTTGTGGCTGTTGGTATTGTTGGTAGCCTTGCTGGCCATACTGTTGGTAGCCTTGCTGTGCTCCGTAACCATATTGCTGAAATTGTCCTTGCCCGTAGCCCTGCTGGCCGTACTGAGGGTATCCGCCACCGTAGTTCTGACCATATCCATACTGCTGAAACTGTTGGCCCGGCTGGAACGACTGGGCACCTGGAGTGAAACTGCTTGCGCCGGGCACGAAGGCAGTCGGACCGCGCGCAGGCGGGCCTTGGTTGACGTTGAGCTGTGACTGTGTCTGGTTGGCCAGGTCGTCGTCTTGCATGGAGTCTTCCCACGAATCGGCGGGCTGCTGGTCGGCCATGTTCGAATCTCGAGACGTTCGAATCTCAAGAAGGATATGTATTAGATAGCGTAGACGCAATTGCGTGCGGGAGAGTGAAGGTAGCGAGGCGAGACAGGTATAAGTGTGCTCCGTCACTCCGCTCTGCTCTTTGTCAGGTAGCAAGTTGAATGAGGTAGAAGAGTGGTGGCTGTGTGCAGAGCAAAAGTTGAGCTGATGCCCGATGGTGATGGTGGGGGGCTGGGTGGGGCCATTTACTTGGCGCACGGTTTGTCCTGTGGCTCTTTTTGTCTGGAGTGACTTAGTAAGTACATAGTACCAAGTACCTACTCAGGTATATTCCCGCCACCAACCGACCTTCTTCTCCCAAGTCCAAACACATCTCGCACAGACTCGCAGCAAGACGTCAGTTGCGTGCGTGCCTGAAGTCGCCGCTCACTCTCACAAACACGCACACACATACACTCAACAGTGGCTCACCTTCTTCCTCCATGGTAGGTCGGTGACTGACCCGTCCGCAGAGGTTACGCAAGTCTCGAGATGGACTTGCTACTGCACAAAGTCACCCAGCAGGCGGTGCAGTATGCCATCAGGTCGGGCATCACTATGACTTCCGCCTATTGCATTAAAGAGTGTAGCCGCTTGCTCAAGCAGGCTCCCAAGCGGAGTCCTGAGCGTCATGAACTGCTCCAGCTGCAACTTGATCTTGAACAGAAAATCAGAATGATCGCGCAGCCCATCACTATGATTGAGTTGATCGCCGCTCGGGGCAATACGTCCCTGGAGTCAGCCCTGTCTCTCTGCAGGGATTTGCGCTACGACATTCAGGCGTTAGGTCAACGTCTTGACAAGGCGGCTCGCGAAGAGCAGCATCTGCGACAGCACGCCCGCAATGGCGTCTCGCGCGAGGATGCTGACCACGAGTTGGTAGCCATCATCAGTCAGGTGAAGCTCCTGTTGGCCAGAATCGATGGCGCCGTGCCACTGATTACGCTGGCCATCACCACATCTGGTTGCAGCCTGTCTACTTCGCTGTCGGGCACAATCAGCCCCAGCAGACTGTTACAGGCGTCTACTTTTCTGACCGCTGCTGATACGAGCTTCGCCCATTCTCCGATGATGCCTCGTCAGGTAGGGCCCACCTGGACTTGCTGCTTGTATATGCTGTTCGCTAGTCACGCCTCGAGGAGTGAAAGCCACGAGGCAACATGGAAAGAAGTCATTCACAAAGCACGAGTCAAGCTGTGGCGCGTACCGCTTGAGAAGCTCTACTCTCTGCCTGGTGAGCCTAGCAGTCCAGACTTCTGCGATGGACGTTCAATCCCTTCCGATGACAAAGCTGCAGAGTTTGCCTACCAGCTGTCCATCGTAGAGGATCTTGACGATGGCAGGGTTCACACTTTCGAAGACGACGAACCGCAGCCCGGATCCTTCGACGACGTTCCCTTGGCTGGGATCAGAGATATCGTGCCCATACACGAAATCTCCAAGGTATATCCTGCCTGAGAATAGTCCTTTCATTTAGTTGTCCGTATGCATAGCTAACCGACCGTAGATTTTCTACGCTGATACAGGTAAAACAGTCCGAGGAGCCCCCCACGATCTCCACTGAGCGAACACCACACACTGAGGTGCTAAGCACTGAAAGACTGTTGTGCGATGTTCGCATTTCCAGAGAATGTTAGCTTACCTTCCATCTTTTACTATAGGCAAAGTGCTTGGCATTGGGGGCGATGATGAAATCACCCATCCCTGCCTATTGCTTCGGCGCGATTGGCATGCTGAGCCACCGAGACGGATGACCAGGCCGTCGCACGCGCAAACATTCTCCGCTGATAACGACGAGGACGACGATGACGAAAATGAACAATCCCAGATTGATGCGCAGATCCAGCGCGAAGCCACCCCGGATGTATCAAGCCATGAAGAAGCAATGCCTCGCGGCCATTCATGGCGGCTTCCCCCCGATTTGGATCCAGAGTGGATGGCCTTCCAGGTATTTGTGGAGGACGATACTTCTGAGAGCGAAGACGAAGAATCAGAGCACCCACGATCAAGTCCATCTACTTCATTCGAGCCTAGCTTGGCAATGGCAAATCTTAACATTAATTCATCACCACCTGATACCCCGATCAAGCCACGGTCGGCATTAACCCTCTCCCCGGAGAAGCCCACTGGTCCTATAATCAAGACTACTCTGTCACTTTTGGAGATGCTTCTCAAGCTTTCGGCCCTACAGCAGTTCAGACAAGAATCGCATCTTGCCGTCGAAGACGAGCTTCTCAACTTCTTCCTGGAGGATAGTGGCACCGCTGGCGCTGGAGCAGAAAAGCAACACCGCCAGGAGGTCAGACGCGCTGCTATTCAGCGCGTAGGCTTCGGTAAGTAAAGTAACGGCAGTCGAGCGGCGCTCCCTGCTCTTGAAGTCCCATGGAGCTTGAATCCGTCTTGGCCACAAGCTCCAGAATGGACCTCTTGAAGCAGGCAGTACACTCAGAGAAACTTGCTAACCTTCGCCTTTTCACTAGACCCCTACGATGAGTCCCCTATCAAGCGTCGAGGCGAAGAGTACATCAGCCGAGCTGATGGCTCCCCGCGATCTCTCAGAGGCTCACCTAAGCCAACGAGTATTCCACACAACGAAGAGTACAAGTACCAAACACCCGCGCTGGACTTGAGTCGCTCGCCCCAGGATCTTCTGTTGGCCAATCGTGGTGTGGCCTCATCGCCGTCGCCGCTCCCAACTGGATCTCAGCAGACGCCGCCGAGATCTTTCACGCCTGAAAAGGGTAGCTACGCTCAACGCAGAGCCGCACCAGTCAATTCCAACGCGTCGCAATCTGCCGCAAGCAGCGAAGGTTCCGGGACTCCGCCGAGCACACAGAAGACAAGAGCGGCACTGCTACGCGCACGAAATGACACGAAATCACGAAGCCCGCTTCACGAGACACATCCATCCGGCGATGATTGAGAGTGGTGATTTTCTCGTCGTGGTGCTGATAGCATTCTGTGTTTGCACTCTGCTTTGTAGCATCCGTTACATAACGCAGTCGAGGTCTACAAGAAGGATTCTACAAGGAGCAGTGCAGTTCGTCTTTGAGTCTACTGGCAGGACGATACAGCATATTCGGTTATGCTTCATTAGTCCCGTGCGTAGGGCTGAAACATGCTTTTGTCTTCCTCTACTCGTGCTACACTATATCAAAAGTTGGACCTTCTCAGCGCACCTCAGCAGATAGGACGCCTCGTTTTCCCCGCCAGCTCTCCGATCATATCATCAACAAGAGCTGGCCCACCATCAAACTGCGGCCGGTACGAGAACCTGCGATCCTTGGCTGTTATCCCGACTACGGGAAGGCAAGTGAATCCGAGCATTGTCCGCATCTTTTTGTTCACCATGCGAATGCGGGTTTTCGGCCTTGTCTTGCGGCTCACTGAAGGCCAATGATGGCCTCGCCAAGTTTCTACGCCTCTGCTGAGACCACGGGAACTCTCTCACATGCGCAAGGTCGACTTCATCGTCCGCGCTGGTTGTACTACTCTTCGAGGGTGTTGTTGCTTCAGAGGTGAAATAGACGCTGCGCCATCTGGATTCCTCAAGAAATTAGCTTTAAACAGAAGGCATATACGATTGAATCAATCACGTAGTGTCAGTCACCACCAACGAATCATCCATTCAAAAAAAAACGTACTCTGCATTCGCCCAACCTGTTCTGTCAACTTCACTCCAATCCTCCATAAAATAATGCAAAAAGTCACCATGTGTCACACACACAATTTCCTTCTCCGGCCGATTCTTCAACCACACTCGAGCCTGCCGTGCCCGAGCCTGCACAGCTTCCCTATCCGGAGCCCAACGCCCAATTTTCCGATCCCAACCAGGAGTCACATACTGTAAATCCACCGCTTGCCCTCGAAACAGCCCCTCCAACTCCTCTCTCGTAGACCCCGTATCGCACGGCAAATCACTCGTTTCCTGCAACTCCGGCAAACACACGACTTGCAGGGACTTGGGTTCGAGGATAGTTTCTCCAAATGCGAGCAAAGCCGTGCGAATGGTGCGTTTCATCGGGCTGGCAACGACGAGGTCGATCTGCTGATGGGGAAACGAGGAAGGGGATCCTCGTCGTCGTAAGTCGGAGCATTGTTGCTCGCCGAGCGCGGTGAGATCTGGGTCGTGGAGGATGTGGTTGCTAGTGGAGACGTTGTGTAGACCCTGGGCGTGGCGGACGAGATGGAGGATGGGTGGCATGTTTGCTTGGGGCAGGGAGTTTTCTCGCTTTTTTTTTCTCTCTCTTTGACGGTGATGGCCGGATATAGGTTGATTGAGGTGGCTGCGTTTGCTGTGGGAGGTGGCTTGGAGGTGTGCAGTGGTGAATCTAGGTGACTTCAGGCAAATAGATGGATGAGATGTGTGTAATGTCGTGAATGCGACTCCGCAACTGAAAGCCTTTCAGGTGGGAACGGCGGGCTCTCCCTCCCGTCGTGGTGCAGCTGCGACTACCTAGATCAGTTACCTCCCTGGCCGAAAGTTTCATGAAGCAGGTGCGAAAGAGCCAAGAGGAAAGATCGACCGTGTGCTTTCAGAGCTTCACTAAGTGACTTCGAAGAAAAGATGGAGCAGTATCAAAATCATGATTTCCTGGAAGTATATGAGTAGGACCGCCGCACCTCTTGCGCGCCACGAGTTGGGAACTGCTCGTGCGCCAGAATTCCCCCTCTGTGCTGCCGCGTGGCCTGCTTCTATGTAGTATTTCCCGGAAATTATATCGCGATACATTCCGAATCATGCATTCGTAAAGTCATAAGAGATGAGCTCCAAACTGTGGCCCGAGCTGTCGAGTTCCATTAGTCTCTGCTAGTAGTGTATTCCATATTTCGTCGTAAGTTGCGTCAAATCGATATCGTCTGGTCCTCATAATGAACTTAGGTGCCTAGGTACTGCTTCTGCTCGTCGAGATCGAGATCGTCTTGAAAATGAGGAAGGGTGCCTAATTGAGCAGCAGGATCGTATACTGGTGGAGAGCGGCGCAATTTCAGCGCAAGTATCGCCGTGAACGCGCCAGTCATGAAAATCACCAGTATGCTGAGATATGGCGGTGCTTCGTTGAAAAGAGCAGGATGACTGTCGATGAGAGCATTGTAAAGCGCAAAAGGCTTCAGTAAAGACGTCAGCCACAATGCTAAAGCTATAGGGTTGGTTAGCATTGTCTTGCTGGAGACGATGGATATACATACCGAAGGACGCAAACAGAGTGACCAAATTGCCAGCGACCAGTCCGAAGGCTTGCCGGCAACCCATGAAGACGACCGGGCCGGCCACAGGGTAACATATCGAGAAAATCAAAATATTCAGCTTGATGTCGGCGCGGAAGTCTAGGAAGAGGCCTACAGCCGCACCCATCCAGGTGTTGACAAATACTGCGTGCTCACTCGCGGCCGCAAGACTCACAAGGATCGAGTCTCCCTTTTCTTTGAATTCTGCCATCATCGCAGACTGCTTTTCCTTGACGACATCGGCTTGACTCGCGAGTACACCAACCTTCTCCAAAGGTTCGTCGAGGTCTTCGTTGAGTAAAGCAAGTTTGCTAAGAAGGTCACTGCTCAGGCTATTCACCGTTTCCAAATCATTTGTCATCGCATAGGCACGCTGAGCGAAGTCCGCGTGGTACCTTTCGAGTTGGTATTGGTAGACATTGCGAGTCTCTTCGAAATCGTCTCTAATCTTGGTCAGACTCGTGGCCCACCCATTGTCCATTTGCGTGCTCCAGTCCTGTGCCCGGCTTAGGGCACTGTCGAACTGAGTAGTATATTCGTGAATGGTCTGTTTGGCTTCACCCATGGCCACGAGCAGTCCACGGACGTCTCCCGAAACTCCGTTCATGTTGGCTTGAATGCCGTCCAAATGTTCCTTGATGGCTGCCTTGCTTTCGAGGTTGTCCCTCTGGAGCTCCATATGAAATGTGCGCATTTCGTTACCAATCTTACTGAAAAGCTGATCAATGTCACCTTTGATAGCTCTCATGGCCTCGCTGATGTCTGAAGTTGTGCCCAGAAGAACCTGGAAGAAATGCAGCTGCTCGTCCTTGCTTTGCTCAACACGCATAGCTTGGCACATGATCAAACCATCGGTGTTCATATGCGAATATGTGGTCCATGTGTTTGTGTTTTGAATAAGTGCACTAAGGCAAGTCTGTATGTCAGAATCACCCACAGGACGACCTGGCAAAGGGGATTGCGCGGCCTTGCACACAGATGGCAGAGAACTGCCAGCATCCTCGAGCGCACATTGAGTCATACGGATGGCATAGAGCTTCGGGAAGGCCTCGAGCTCCGCTTGAGTGTTGTGAGTGGCCGATGCGTCCGTGGCATCGTACTTTTCACAGGAGTAGACGAGGCCCTGTGCAGCAAGCCGCTTGCACGTTGGAACTCGGTTGGATTTGATCTCGGCGAGGTGGTCTTGAACTTGTCCGAGTCGCTGCGTCCAGTTGGTAGTTGGCTCCAACGACGTGGAGATGGCCAGGTGTGTAGATTCAGCCGAGCCTCGCACGAGCCATGGTGCGATACCCGCGGAGACTGCAAAGAGGTCAGCGCGCTGCGTGTGAAGAAGATTGAGCTTGGCAGGCAGACTTGCCTTGGACGACCCCGATGAGGAGTAGCATGAACATGACCAAGATAGATGAGGAGAACATGGTGAAGTCGAGGTCGTGATTGAGATGTGGCGAGGATGTGTGTTAGTGGCGGTGGTTGCCGCCTGAACCGACAGAGAGCAGTCGCGCGATGAGTTCAATAAGTGGTCGTGGTCGTGGTCGTGATCATGAAGTATTTGTCTGTGTTGGGGTGGAGTGGATAGAAAGTGGGTGATGGTGAGTTGAGAGGTGGCGATGCGGAGAAGGGTGTGTGGTGTGTACGGTAGAGAAGAGCAGCAGAACAGCGACAGTACAAGTAGTACAAGTCGGGAAGTCGTTGAGAAGGTGCAGTGAAATGAAAGTTTCCGCGCGACACCAGCTTCAGTTGTCGAAGCAGTCGTTCACCTACGCTCGAGCTGTTCTTCCTGCAGAACAGGCCTATGGTATGCTGGGCCGTGCGCAGGTGCATGTGACAGGAGAAGGAAATGTGCAAGTGAAGAAAAGGTGAAGTGAAGTGAAGTGAGATGTCGAGAGGAGGACCGGCCATGATGTGTATTACGCCTGTCGTGCTCTGTCGTACCGAGAGTAACCATAATCCAGGCACTGAGGGAGACTGCACCTCCGCCTCAGATCGCATCTTTCGACTCCATCATACATATCATGGCGGCCACCACGTCCACGCGGCACTGCGCGCGCTCATCGAGAATTCTAGCGACTGCCCTCGCGTTCCCAGCAACAGCAACAACAAGTCGCGAACTCACGCTCCCATCCTTCCTCGTTCCAGCGTTCGCTCAAAGACAACCGCAACGCCAACAACAGACCTCACACTTCTCCACGACTCCAACATGCGCGTCCAAACTCGGCAAAATGCCGCTCTCTCTGCCCCCCGGGGTCACCTTTAATGTCATCGAGCCACCCCTCCCATCTCACAATGGTCGCGTCAGCAGAAGTCCACCCGGCGCAAAAGTCGAAATCGAGGGCCCATTGGGGAAAATGAGCATGACGGTGCCTCCGTATGTGCGCATTAGATCCAACGATGAGACCAGAACACATACCGTGAGTATCGCGGATACTGAGGACAAGAAGCAGAAAGCAATGTGGGGTACGTATCCCTCCTAGGAGCACGACAAAACGATGTGTGAAAGCAAGCACATTTTTTTTCTAACACCAGTTTGTCTGTCTGATAGGCACCGTACGAGGATATCTGCAAAATCACATTCTGGGCGTCAGTGAAGGACATGCCGCCATCTTGCGCCTGGTGGGAGTTGGATATCGAGCCACGATCGAGGAGAGTGCTGTGACGAAGAAGCCAGAATATGAAGGCCAGCAATTCGTGTCGCTCAAGGTGGGATACTCGCATCCCATTGAGCTAGGAGTACCCCGGGGCGTGAAAGCGAGCACACCGCAGCCGACGAGAATATTGTTAGAGGGCGTCGAAAGAGAAGTCGTGATGCAATTCGCGGCAGAGATTCGCGCCTGGCGGAAACCAGAACCATACAAGGGCAAGGGAATATTCGTGAATGATGAGACGATTAGGCTGAAGGCGAAGAAGATCAAGTAGACCTAGACCATGGTAGTTGTGGACATGGGTCTCTGCGCTCTACTTTGTACACTATCGATGGCAGGATTGTGAGATGGAATCAATTGGCCAATGTACCACCTGGTTGGTCTGGCTACCACTACCCCTTCCCCCACCCAAGGTCATTGACTAAAGTCCATACAGACTGCTCACTTTTTAACATCGCCTCGCAAGGACCATCATGCGACTGGAACGATGTGTGACTGATACCACCCCTTGTCCAATGAATCTTCTGCGAGATATACGACCGCGATGCAGTGACCGCTACCTAGTCTGCGTGCGCGAGTGATGCGTGCCGGCTTGCATTCAGGGCTTGATCTTACCTTATTATGCATTCGTGCTGCAACCCTGCTTCTGTCTCGATCGCGGCCTTCCCATTCGCACATCCAAGTCGATCCCATAAAGCACCAGCGCGAAGCATAGAAGCAGTTCGTGGATATTCCTCACGATGAAAGGGATGGGCTTGTAAAAACGCGTGCTTCTCCTGCCGATTGAGACAATTACTTGGACGTCTTAACCTTCTTCTTCGGTCGCTCGACTTTGGCGGCAGTATCATCAGCGCTGGCATCTCCGTCGTCATCGCCACCTGCATCAGCCATCTCTGCATCGCTCCCAGCGTCACTGTCGCTCTTAGCATCCGAGTCGAACTCTTCGGCAACATCGGATTCGGAATCAGCCTGGAAGTCCTCGTCGACGGATTCATCGTCCTCGTCAGCACTCCCCCTGTCTCTCTGGACAACTTCCTCATCCTCGCTGCTGACGAGATCAGGGTCGTTCGCGAGAGCAGCAGCAAGCATTCCAGTGTCACCATCCATCTCGTTCTTCGTTTTGATACCTTTGGCCTTGAAGAAGCTCTCGAGAGGCTGCTGCTCTTCTCTGTTGATATTGGAGAACTGGTGATCCGATCCACTCTTCAGTGTCACCGCGATATCGAATGTGCGGCTGGCACTAACAGCTCCGCCCACGCGGCTCATGGTGACACTGGAAATGTTGTCAAACGAGATGTACGTCGCTGGCTTAGGCACAAAGAGGAATGCCTTATCGAGACAGAAGAGGTGGCCCTCGTTTGCCTTGATGCTGCACTTGACTCCACTCATCTGGTGATGGCTGACGAACTGGTCCGAGGGCTGAATCAGGCGCTTCCCAGTAAGACCGTGGAATATCTTCGATACAACGTTGCCAATCGGCGCTTCATACTTGGGCGAAAGCTTGCCAGAGTACTTTTGTAGTTGCTCGTCTGTCATGTTGAGCTCAATCGCCACCTCCTCGTCTTTCTTGAACTGCATAACCAGGAACGGATATCGCGTCTGACCTTGTCGTAGCGGAGGATCGAGACCAATACACAAGAGCTGGTGCATGTCATCGGGCTTCGGCAGTAGAAAGAATCGCTTCGCGCTCTCGTAGGATATCTTGTAGTCGTAGGTCTTGCCGCGTAGTCGAAAAGAGCTCTCGTAAAGGTCGATGTCGAAGCGTCCACGGGGTGTGAGATGCAGGATATCTTGAAAGGTGGCGTATGTGTCTCCTGCAACTTCTCCAATCTCGGCCTTGTTCATGAGCGTCTCGTAGAACAGGTTTGCGGCATTCTGTTGCTCTGCCTCTTCGCCATCTTCCGCGTCCTCACCATCTTCGTCGTCGCCCTTTGCCCTCTTCTCTGTGCCGGGAATGTAAAACCGAATCTCGGTCAATTGATCTGCCGCGCCTCCCATCTTTTTGCCTTTGGCTCTCGCGCCTCCAAGATGACCATTCGTGCCCGTGTCTTCACCATCTGCAGGCAGGGAGAACTCGACTGCGACTTCGTTCTTTCCGGCCAAATTCGTGTTGCTGATTTCGGTGTATGGGATCTCGAAAGCGGGTTGATTGCGGACGTTAAATGCGAGCTCATTTCGTCCCAGCTCATTCTTGCCCCAATTCCAGCCACGTAGAGCATGCTCCTTGTGCTCGAACGGAACGCCATACCATACCTTGAAGCACTTTTGTATCGTCTCGAAGTCCTGTACCTTACGATCAGTGACAATGGCCCATTATAGCTGCAGAAATTGTACCTCTTGTCTGAAGCCATCGAGCTGCACAACACCTTGATTCCTGGCGTAAATTTTCATCTCGTAACCGCGTGCAGCTCTGCTCCATTGCGCGCTCAAGAACTCTCCCTTGTCCAGTGTAAATGTCTGACCACCCGACGGCTTCCATCCCAAGCCCGACTCGGCCAGTCGACACTTGCCGGGATCTTTGGAGAGGTCAAGGTAAATGTTGTCGAATGACTCCCTGTCCGCAGTATTAGCAATCAAGATCGCCATCTTTTGATGGTGGCGGTGTTGCAAGAGCGGAGAGCGCACAACCGCGCACAGGAGCTCTTACATCGCGTCTGTAGATGTCGCGCGACGGAATGGCGTTTGCCACGGTTAGCCGCGTCTGCTGCCTATCGACACGAACGCGGAGGACAGTCGAATCGATGGCGACAGCTGAGGCTGATGGCGGAGAGCGAAGAGCAGAATTCGGCGGAATCGCAGGAGGAGGCGGTGTAGTATGCTGGTAGATGCGACGGAAGCTGTGGGTGAGTGACAGATTGAGTGAAGTGTGCGAGCTAGGAGGTAGAAGAATATGTGATTCCAGTTCGAGCAGCAGCTGTGGTTAACGCGCGACATCCTGGCACGACGCGGGGATGCACGTGACATGCCTTTTCCATCACCCTTCACTTGACTTCACTTCGACTTTGACCTAGGAGGTATCTAATGTATGACCTGACTCAACCCAACAGGAAGTACATGCAGGTACTCCTGTCGCATTCACGTGATATATGTAATTGATATTCATGTCTGCATGACACCTTCTTTGGCCTGATCGAGTGCCTCCAGGTAACGATGGCAGTGAGCAGCAACCGATACTACTTGCCCGTGGTGGTATCGCCGGCCTGCCTTGCCGTCACAGAAGGGACAATACACACCTGTTGCTCATCGTGCAGCGCTACAGAATTTGAGATAGCAGTAGATACATGGACCCTGTCGCCCACGGGATTCAATCGTCCTATTTCACTCCTCATACTTGCGTTTTCAGCATCTGCACAGAATCTAGGGGTGCTCGACATTTCATTCTTTGCAGAGCAGACCACCAAATATCGTCATCATCGACCATCACTACTACTTTCGTTGCCAGATCACAAGAGAAACCGCGCAATGACCACCACTTTCCAAGAGCCCGGTTCAGCAAGTCGAGAATGCAGTGCCTGCATGGACGATCACACGTCAGACTTCATCATGGAGGTCGAAGGCGATCCGGTCTGCCATGACTGCATTCGTCAAATTTTCCATTTCGCCATAGCCGACGATTCCAATTTCCCGCCCGTCTGGTCGGGAACGCCGCTGCAATTAGCAGATTTTGAACGCATCCTTGACGCTTCCATGATCTCAGACTTTCGCGACAAGGCCGAGAAGTACTCAATGCTGCAGCGCCAAGGTGTGAGTGACGACCAAGCCACGCAGACTGTGGAAAGGGGATGCTGACTATATGCATCGTCAAGGCCGGGTCGGAAACAGAACTCAGCGAGCAGGACAGAGTGCTTTCTAATTTTCAGGGCCTCTAGCAGGGGAAAGACTACCAGATCTGGTAAGTAACAGGTCGAAGGCATCTTCATTGCTCCATGTCTCACCGGCATCACGCTCTATGCGAGTACTGAGCTTAAACGCATAACTCGCTGAAACAGGCCTGCATATTCAGAGAGAACCTGCTAACACTTCGACTTGCTGCTGTAGTCCAGGATGCAAAACGGCCGTCCAGCTCCGAGATGGCTGCAATCACATCACGTGTATATGCTCTGCTTCATTCTGCTTCATCTGCGGACACTTTGCTCAAGAAAATTCCAACCACTGGGTTCGTGGGGGCTGTCCCAGGTACCACCACTCTGATCACCATTTGATGGTGCAAAGCGTGACACGTCAGATAGAACAGGCCTCTCGAATAGCACGCCTTTCACCAGTCCGTCATCGCTCACCCCTTCTAGCAAACCTGGAGAGGAGTTTTGCGTCCGTCGCGGTTGGCACCAATCACAACGCGCGCCCGTGGGAGAGAGGAATTTCATCTCACCAGCGAGCGACTGGATCATCGGCAATTCGGCCAACAGGGGTGCACTTCAACGAAGCTGAAGGACCACTTACTGCGGCACCGGATTTGCTTACCCCAGTACCTTTGTGGGTCCTCCTTCATTCATCGGCGCATCGACAAGATACAAGGCAGACATCTGACCAATTGAGGAGTCTTGGTCTTTTGCCTACATCCCATGCAACAAATCGACTACTGGTCGCTGCTATACAAGCCAGAATCAATCATTCTTATGGCCACGATCGGACTGGGAGGTCCATCCAACCGGAGCAATCTAGCCGTGTCCCGCGAAATGCGAGGGAGCATGGCACAACCCACTTACACGCACAAATTGCGCGCGCAGCGGTCGAGTCGAGGTCACGTCGAGCCGTTGGCGTGGTTGTCACGATGAATGGTGAGCAAGACGACGAATTCAATATGGAATCGAACACCTAGTCGGAACATATGCTTGTACTGCTCATCAAGATGGTAATACTCGCTCTTTGTTGCATTGTGGCACTTGCACGGAGAATGTATTCAAGGACATGATATGATTACACGGCCTGTTCTCCCAGGGCAACGAGAGGAGATGTTACTAGGGCATAGAAGTGGATTCGAAGCAAACTTTCATTGGCTGCATCTTGCAGCAGTACTTTGACGGTCTCGGGGAAGAGGACGTCTGTACCTACCCTACCTTCGTATTGATGATCATGTAGAGCCTCTTCCCAATCCTTCCGTACCGGGCATTCATGCCATTTTTCGTGTTATATTTTCGCTTTTAGTCCTGCCAACCTTCTCATGTCCGCAAAAGTCCATGTTGTATGAGATACTGGACAATGTCCGGGCTGATGGTAATACCATGATCCTGTCGACCACGTGCATGCTCCAGCCTATTCTGCTCAATAATACGGCGCGAATCATACATTCGTCGCCTACTTTGTAAACCTGATGGCGCAAGGTACTCGTCGGAATCGGATTGATCCGCCGTGGGCTCCACAATGGCGTCGCCGTCCTCGTCGAATTGCTGTGGTTGCGGGCGCCGTCGAGCTATTCGAACTCCGATACGCATGGGTGTAGGAGAAGAAGGAGGATTGGGGTTGACTCCTCGACCCAGTCGAGCTTCCTCTCGGGCGCGACCGTCAGGGGAGAATATCTGTGCATTCCGAGGATTAGTTTATTTATTGCCCTCTAGCTTCATCGACACGGACGGCGAGGTGTCACCGCATATTCAGGTTGTATTTACCTTGATGGTGTTGTCGATGCCGGAGACGGCTAGCATCGTTTCATATGGATGTCCTTGAACCACGTTGACTACTTCGCCATCGCCCTCGAGAATATTCACGAGCTTTGTGGTTTTGCGATCCCAAATGAAGAAGTTGCCGTCATCGGAACCGGAAACGACATATTCGTCGTCATTGCCTACATGTAGGCAGGTAGGAAAGCGGTCACGGGTTGTTAGCAACACAACTCGCAGTATTGTAATCTTACACATAACACACTGACTTACCGAAGTAGTTGACATCCTTTACCGTCCTGGTGTTAGAGTGCCCGGTGTAATTTCGGAATGGCTTCGCGCAGAAAACATCCGGTTCGACACCAGACTTGAGTCGTTGACGCTCGAAAGCTGCAGTGTAGATGAAGCGAGGCACCCCTAAATTCGGGACACCGTCTTCCTCGTCTGGATCGGAGCTAGATTCCGAAAGGGAAGTTTCATCGTCCTCCTCCTCATCTTCTTCTTCTTCTTCATCACTAGTCACGGCATCGTCATCATCATTGGACTCCGATATCCCCTCTCGTTGCTGCTGGGATTCGGTATCGTCAACCATGAGCGCAACAGCTGTTTGGCCACTATCATCAGTCATGTCGATGGTCCGCACGTTGACCTCTTCATCTTCGTCGTGAGGGTGCAGGAGGTTGATGCGGGATTCGTCTGTAGTAGCCTCTCTGGTAGCGTGGCCCAGTCCACCGAAAGCTCGATCAACATCAGCGAACTTGAGGCCTCTTGTCGCATTCAACAAAACGCCACGTGCGACCTCAGAGGCCCAAAATCGACATGCCGTGATTCGATCCTGAGTGTCAATATCGCCTCCGGCGGAGGAGAGGTCCGCGAACGGCTTTCTTACTGCCGCGGCGAATGCGAACACTGCTGCACTCTCGTTTTCGAATAATTGTCGTTCCGTATCAGCTTCGAATCGATTCGTTTCGACGTTGACGATCGGTCGATCACTGGCCAGCTGTAGAAGATACGGAATGAGAATTTCGTCAACTGCTTCTGAGCCGGCTTCACTTTCAGAAATTGGCAATCTTGATGCAGCTTTGCTCGTTGTGGGCATATCTTCGGGTCTCGTGAAGCCTTCGATGAGACGTCCTACTCCAGAATCAAGCCAAAGCAGAATGGACTTCAGAAACTCGTAACTGAAAAGTTCTTGCTGACGCACTGCGAGGTCGCTGCGCCTCGCCTCAACAGAGGTGAAGTGAGCCGCCAATGGGCCAGCTGGCACCGTTGAGCCACCGATGATAGCACGAGCCAAAGTACCTGCTGCCTGCACAAATCTTCTACTGCTTTCACGGTGATACCGTAGCTTCTGTTGCTCGTAAATTTGCTCGGGGCCAGGATCCAGAGGATATCGCCATCCACGCATGATTGCATCCATGCTAGGAATTGCAGATGCTGCCAATTCCAGGGCGTTGTGGAAGGATGCGGCATTTGTCGAACTGCCCGAATCGAACATTGAAACTTTGATACGCAAAACAAGGTCAGCGATATGGCGCGCCTATCTCGGGGCGATTGATTAGCTCAAGGTACACAACGTTCACAGATGCAACTCACAGCACGTTGGGTTTCTGTGACTGGTGCAGTCAGCTGATCTCCAGCCGAGAGCGGTATATCCTCGCTTTGACCATTCTGGTAACGAATTCGCAACGATGCATCATTGTTACTGTGTGTTGCTGAGTGTTCTATGCGCCGCTTCGAGGGGTCAGCTGCCCCGTGTGCCAAGGAAGCTGTGCTGCCTGCTGCCACACGTTTTCGCTTTCGTTGGCCGCTATCACGGAATGCTGTAAGAAGGAAATCAGCACAACGCACTCCATTTTGCAGTATGACAGATCTCCACATGGCTGCATGGTCCTGGAGTCTTCATTTGACTGACCTTTATCTGCGTTAGGTTCCCGTAGCAAATCAAAGCTATAGATGTCGTCCCCTGAATAGCTGACGACGATTTCGTCAGGGCGCGCGTCAGAAATCTTGAGAGCTGTTACATGGCCGTTATCTGAACGTCTCATTTTCTTCTGGCCCTTGGGAGCAAACTTCTTTACACACTGTGTGGCTGATGTGAGCAGTTCCTGATCTTCAGAAGATAACTGGCTGATCGGCAAGAGGTGAGCTCCTTTCTCTTTGAGCTTGTCGCGGCCAGTCATTCGTCGGTCGTGTAGCAGAGCATGCAAATGAGCTCCACCTAAGGCAATGTAGTATGGTTGAGAAGGACTGCAAGATATGGAGTTTAAGTCCAAACCATATCGTTTATACGAGATCAGGGGAGGTGGAGCGGACGAATCTGCAATAAGTCAGCGTTCTATGCATGGCCATAAGACGTGGTCCGCTGGCATGCATGATGGCACGCTTGGCAGCTGTCTTATGGACGCTGTGGAAGATGCATATGTCATACCATGGCCAAAACGAAATCCTCGAGAAGGCGGGTAAGCTGAAGAAGGGAGCCTGAGGTCCCATTGCCTTACCTCGCCGTCCTCGGAACAGCTGAGAAACAGATGGGGAGAGGACTCTGTGACGATGCGCTTGACTCTGTCACCATGGGATCGATACACCCTCGCATTGGTATTTCCATCAGTCAAGTAAGTGGTCTGGCTTCCGCGCCGTCGTCTGCCCACGCTCGCCAGCGCGGATGCGCGCGAGGCATGTCCCGCTGAACCAGCGTATTCGAGATCAAAGACGCGTACTTCGCCATCGCCGGCTGCTGTGACGACGGTCTTGTCGGCCGAGTGTGGCATAAACTTGACACTGAAGATGTTCTGGGTATGACCAGTGGCGACACTCGTGGTCAACTTGAGCGGTTGGGTGCTGTCGTCGCCGGGCAGATATCTGTGAATGTTGACATGGACATCATCACTCCCCGAGGCCAGAAGGTGGCCATCTGAGGACCAGCTCAGCGCATTGACGCAGCCTGAGTGGCCGTCCAGCTCCTGAACGATGTCAAGCCCCGTGACCAGGTGGCGGTCGCTGTAGAGGCGACGGCGATAGCGCTGGGAGTCGCTGAGCTCGCGCAGATGCAACTTGGTGATGAAGTTGGCCTTCATTGTGTCGCTACTCGCTTCAATCGGGGGCGGCCGACATTTGTGGCAGAAGCAGAGGCAGAGACAGAGGCGATGGTCGTCTTGCGGGCATATATAAGTATACATGTACCTAACATGTAGGAGGTGAGGTACCTCCACCTCTGTACTTCTCCCCACATCAGATGCCAAGACTTGCTCGCTGCTCTCATTCACTGCCTGCCTGCCATGTACTTTCACCTCACTTCACCTCACCTCATCACTACACCACCTTCTCAAATATCTTCTCGCGCCCTGTCTTCGGAGGTACGTGTATACAACACGACCAGCATGTCCAGCCGACTCCCCAAAATCAGCATCACCTTTTGCACACAATGTAAGCACTTCTTCAGAAGTAGATCCAAGTAGGTAAGGTCAAACCACAAGCTAAAAGAAAGCCATCACATCTCCTTCAATCCACAGGCAAATGGATGCTTCGCGCCACCTACTATGCCCAAGAACTGTTTTCAACATTTGGCCCCACGATCGGCGAAATTGCCCTCATTCCCGCCACAGGTTTGTTTCTTGTTTTTTTTTTCTTCGATCTCTCTGTCGCGCGCATGAATGTGTTCATTTCATTCACGATATACTCGAATTGAGGGAGAGAATGATGATGAATCTAACAGATGTGCTATAATGCCATGAAATCAATACAGGAGGCATCTTCACTGTGGATCTGACGTACAAGCCGACACAGGCGCAGTTGGAGATGGGAGATGATCCCGACGAGGCCAAGGATGTGGTACTTTGGGATCGGAAAACGGAGGGGGGATTTCCCGAGTAAGATATGACCACGGCCTTGATTTAATGTTGTAGCATCATCTCTCAATGTGTGCGTGAGAGAGGGGGAGGATGAGAGAAAAATAAAAGAGGAGTTGTTGAACTAACGGGTGATGCAAAAATTTCAAAGAACGAAAATCCTCAAGCAACGAGTGAGAAATTATATTGAGCCGGAGAAGAAACTCGGTCACTCGGACACGCCCGCGAATAAGGTCAAGAACAGTGATGATCATGATGATCATGATGAGCCTGAAGTGCAGCAAAAGGGAACTGCAGAGGTTTGCGAAGATTGCAAGTAGACCATCATCATGACTCGCATTCGAAGACGCAGCAGGCAATGACATGAGCAAATGATATAAAAATTCACGGTGGACTGTAGTAATGGCTTTGAACTGCAAAGACTCCATCCCATAAGACGTGTATAGGGTAGTCAAAGAAGATCTGATTCAGTCATCAAACTCTTCATTCAGCTCATCGATCAGCCGATTCTCGGCGTCACTATCGCGCCCGCGACCTCCAATACCACCGTCCTGTCCAACTCGATGGTAGCCTCGTCGCGATGGCGTGTATCGCGCACAAGATGAGGTGAGGATGATGAAAAGGTCCTAAGAGGTCAAGTCAGCATACTCAGAACCGACTTCGCCGTCTGAACGGACTGCGGCATCGTACTCTGAAGAAACTGAAGATGCCTTGCCACAGGCCGTAGTTGGGCACTTGCTGCCACCCTCGCTGCTGTAATACCGCGCGATTATACACGCAACCTCCCACAAAGTAGACCATGATGGCTATCACGACAATCACGCCAAAGACTCCGGCCGGGTTGAGCGTGGCTTTACTCGTGTTCGCAGTGGCGCATGCCGCGGCAGATCGTCCTTCGAAGAAGTAGGTGCACTCGTCCATGGTGCCCACGAAGCTGAGTTTCAAAGGAGGTGCAAGAGGATCCGTGTCGCAGAGCATGCTGATGACGGTGCTCTTCCTCCTCACACTACTGGTCGTTGTTTTCATAGTATCGTTGTTTTTGTTGTTGCCCTCATCATCAGCGAGAGCCCTTTGCTGCAGATTCTCGCCCATCATCGCTCTCCTCTCGCGGGCCTCTTCACACGGGCTGCCATCTGTATAGTTCAAGACCAGCTTCCTCCCCCTCATGACCAGTTCCGAGTTCTGTTGCCTGAAAGCGCGCGTTAATCGGCTGCTCTCGCTTGCGCCTAGTTCTGTAGCCGCACTCACCCAAGACTGTACACCTTGTCGCCCTTCCTGTAGAAAGCACTCACGTTCCGCCAGACATTCTTGTCCACGCCCACGACATCTTCGATGGGCTCTACCACAGGTCCGCAGAAGTTGACGGTGAAGTTGTAGCCGACATCGTAGCCAGTCGCATTCCAGCTGTGCTCTTTGGGATGTTTCGCTTTCGAAGTGACAGGATCGGGAATGAGTAACGACGACAGGTCGAAGAACGAACCGGTGGTCGGAGACGTAATCGTACAAGGCTTGTCGGCGTTCTTGTTGCTGTTGCTGCTGTCGGCGGCGGACGCTATGGCGGCGGTGCAGGCAAGGTAGAAGGCTAGGGGCAGCTTCATAGTGCGAGCGCGTTTGGACCGTGCTACCGCAAGCGAGGCATGAGTATATATATGACTCTTCAGGTACGTCCAATTCCTCGATGGTGAGTACAACGTACGAGTATTATTATTGTCGCAACATCAGATGGGAGGGACACATTGCTACAAACCTGGCTAGAACTAACTATACGGAGGAGGTGTGCACCATTCAACTTTTGCCCGCATTGCGACGCAGGGTCTGCCTATCAGATCCACCCAGCCACAACCTTGCTTCCTTGCTCCCTTGCTATAACGACGCAACATGTACAGTTGGTGAAACGCAGGCTGTAATAAGCACAGAGGCAACCTCACAAGTGCATGTTGCATTCATTCGTTATGCTGAAGATCTTCTATTCTGCTATACACGGTCTGGAGTCGATATGCTACAAGCGGACACGAAGAAAATGGAGCCTCACCCGACAAGCAGACTCTGTAGTCTGCTTTCCGCAGATATGACCTGCATTCGTAGTTAGCCAGTGCACATGATCGTGTACGGAAGGGCAAGTATACTCACATCGACTGCTTGCCGGACTTCGAGCACTCGTCTGCATTCTCCCACCCAGTCTCTGCTCAATACACCCGCCCAGCCCTTGAGTCCATTCACCTCGCGTGCGGCTGCATCTAGATCGCCTTCCTCTAGTAGAACTTCTGCTCTCGCGAGTGTGGCCTCCACGTCATCTCCCTCTGGCAGACCGCGATCAGCCTTCTTCTGGAACATGAATTTGCTCAAGACTGCAGAAGCAGCGTGACTAGCCACTCCAGCGTCCTCTGGCAAGAGGCTTGCCTTCCGGACCTCTGACGCTACACGGCGGAATCGATCGATCAAATGCGCAGGCGATGGAATACCACGCTGGTAAGCAGCAGGATGTATCGAGGCGATAGCAGCACTGACAACATCGTTGTCCTTACTGACCTCCTTTAGTGCCACGAGCTCGTCGATGAATGGCGTGGGAGTGTCGGATGCCTGCAGCTTGGCTCTCACAGCTTCCAGGGCCACTTGAAGATGTTGTGTTTGTAAGGTCGCATCGACAACTTCATTCCATTGCGATGACAGCTTCTCGAGCTGCGCGACACTGCCCGACAGTTCATCGAGTTTAGAAAGCCTGCCGCCGCGCTCTTCCTCAACCTTGCTTCGGACACTTTCCATAAACTTCTTTTGCAGAGAAATCTCCTGCTCAATAAGCTCGTTCTGTTTCTTCTGCTCGTAGACTTTCCTCGCAGTGTCCAATTCCGCGGACAGCTTGTGCTGATAGCTCGAACTGAGCTTTTCCCGCTCCTGCTCGTATTCTTCACGCCATCGCGTTTCCTGATCGCGCATTTCGCCCTCTAGCCGCCGAACGAGTTCTTTGGCTGCCTGGTCGAACTCCAGGTGGGCATTCTTGATCTCGGTCTCGGCATCGTGCGCAGCTTTGGCTTTTGCAAGCTTAATCTCTTCTATGACCTTATCGAGATTGCTCTTGGCTTGTGCGAGGACTGAGCCAAACTTTGAGGAATCAGGTGTGTTGTTGATGGCTGTTATGATGCCATTGACCAGCTTAATCGCCTCTTGCACAGCGGGCTCATGTGCCTCCGGCGCGCTAAGGTGATCGATCGTGGGGACGGGTGTGGGTGCTGGCTGGGCCGTAACGGATTCAGAAGACTGCCCGACTTGCTTAGCAGGGGATTTCGGCGAGGCTTCTGTTGTCAAAGGCTTCGTGGGCTCTTTCACAGACTGCATCTTGGGTGCCGGTTTTGGGTCATTCTCTGCGAGAGCACTGGTATGTCTGCCTCGGAGACCCACATCACCGCCATCGTTCTCTGCCTTGGCCACACGCGGGCTGATGCCACTCTGCCGCCCAATGGTCACCTTGTTCTCGCCGCGGGTCTGTGGCCAGCTGTTGGAGGAAGAAGACGAGGAGCTCGGGAAGCGCTTGCGGAACTCGCGCTCCTCGAAGTATGACACGGCATCCTCGCCATATGGGACGTATTCCGTGAAGAAGTCGTGGAAGTTGTCATTGATGAGCGAATAATAGATACCTCCACCGTAACCAAGCGCAGACAAGATGATGAGGGTGAAGAGAAAGCGCCGGAAGCGTCCCTTCTTCTTGGGAGGGGGCGGAGGAGCTGACGAGGGCCCTGTCTTTGCGGTGCCCGTGCCAGTGGGAGGGAGATTGCCGACGGTGGTCGAGGGCGCGGGAGGATTGGACTGGACCTGAGTAGGAGTAGGGGGGGTCAACGGCGACTGTTCGGGCGTGATGGAGGAGGAGGAGGTGGTGGTGGCCGACGGGAGGACTGGAGGCTTCGGTACTCCTGCGGTCGTGCTGCTGTCGCTGCCGGGTAGGACGACCTTGTCAGTCGTCGGCGGGGCGGGAACGGCATATGCTCTCTACGGAGAAGTGCGTGGTCAGCGTGCTGTGGTAGTGGTGGTTGTGGTTGCTGCTCAACATACTGCTAGAGGTTGCAGCCGCTGCGACTGCCATTGGCGAGCCCCTCCGGCGCGTATGCCATGCTCTAGGCACTTGCCGCTTCGAGCTACAGCTATGCGCAGCATGTTGAGCTGGCAATATCTGTGTTGGAGAAGTGTTAGGTTCAAAGGGAATGTGTATGTAAGGTACCTAAGGTTCGCTCGAAGTTGTGAAGCCAATGTGAGAAGTCGGCGGTCTTCCGCGCCCTCCGCCAATCAACGAGAGTTAGCTGTCCAGAGGACATTACGAACGAGACACGAAGGATACCGTACCTGCCTCTACCTACAATTACATGTACACCAAAGGTACCTGGTATTATTCACATGGTACAAAAACACGCCAAGCATTGTTTATTCGGGGTAGCTCTACAAGGCACCATAAGTTGTCCTTCTTCTTCTTCTTCTTCTTCTTCATGCTAGCAGGATACCGGTGTCGAGTGACGAAGCCTCGATCCGGCAACTGTGGCAGTACTCTGCGAAGTCCTCACCCAGCTCTGCCATGTATACGGCTTTCTTTCCTTTCGAGTTGGGCTCTTTCTCACTCAATTGGCGTAGCATGTTCTCGACACGCTCGCACTTTTGCTCCTCCGAGTGTACCCAGGTCTCAAACTCCGCCGACACGACGTCCTTCTCAATGCGGTTGATTACGCGTAGAGCGACAAGTAAGTCATGCCTATACTTCGCTAATGAGTCTCGGGATTGTTGGAGACTCACGCCCAAAGATGGGCCTCGCGTCAAAGACTTTGAAGTCGTGAGCTGTTCATGGAACGTGGTTCGACATGTCCTTCGTGGGCCAGTATCACTGCTCGTTTGCACTGGGAGGGTGTCATTGACTGTAGATTGTGATGCCAGCAGCTCATCAACGATGTCGTTGAGATAGACGCCTTTGGTCATCATCGCGTCTGGTGCCACACCAATCCTCGCCATGAACCGTGTCGCACTTCGATCGTGATACCACACTAAGCCATCGCGGTACGCATGCCATCCATTGTAAAGCGCCGAGATGAACAGTACCAGAACAAGCAGGGTGTGCGCATTGCACAGAGATACTGCGCCCTTGCCGACAGCAATCATCAGATCGAGTAGCAGGCTGCAAGCACTAAGCGTGCGAGCAAAGAGGTCATTCCACACCAGCTGGGCAATGCCCATGGGTTTGTTTGCGGCTGCGCCAATAACTGGCAACGCACCGTTCGGCACCTGACTGCTGTCAATTTGGGCGGCCTGAGATTGCTGTCCAACACTGCCAAAGATGTCGACTGCCTTGTTAGTCTTGCTGTGATTACCAAGCTTGGCTACTTGGTCCATCGCCACATTCGACAGGTCCAAGGCGTCCGCGTCCAACGAGTTGTATGCTTGTCTCTCTATCAAATGTTTGAGGTACGGCATTGGCGGATATTTATGCCAGACGAGCTTCTCAAAGATGGCGAGTTTACACCTCGACTTGGCCGTGTGCGTCAACACAAATTTAGTCGTCAAGGCGAACGAGTTTCCATAAGGCTGTCGCCAGGGCTGCGTGTTACTCGTGACCACGTAGCAGAGATGGTCGTTGAAGATGTCAATGGTTTGTGTGTCCGCCAGCGATTGATCCTGGCTCGTGAATCGCCTGTTCCAATGACCCTGGTCGGTCTTGGTCCAGGGTGTCTGCAAGATATTGGTGGCCCGCCGGTTTGCATATAGCAATTGGAAGACGGCGCTCTTATCCCCAAACATAACATGGAATAGTGCTTTGGCGCTCACGTTGAAGTCTCGGGACACGCTGCTCTGCATTCCGGAAGGCGCATACACAACTGCCTGTGCGGGGAGTTTGAACTTTTGTAGTTCTCGCCCTGTCCTTGCCGCTTCTCCATAAAGGCTTCCGTCGATTCGTAAGCTGGCTTTCAGATTACGGACACGACGACGATCGGGAGTCATCAGATTACCCTGACCGGAGTCTTCAGCTTCATAGATGACATCTTCCCAGCTGTCGACGCTGGACCTCCGGGGCAGTGGGTCGGATTCCATCTTGATCAGAATCCTCAGGATCTCTTCGAGACTTTCTGGTTCATCCGAACGAGCATTGCGCACCAGAAAATTGAGTCTACGCTGCAAGAGCCTTAGTGGTTCCAGGAAAATCTTGATTGTGATTCTACGCGCATCGTCTTGGCGGATGCCCTCCCGGAGATGGAGATAGATGAAATCACAATCTCTGCCTGGTGCTGCCGTGACTTCATCGAGCGTCGAAAGACTGACGCCAGTAATCAGCACCAAGCCCAAATGGTTGGAGAAGAAGTAAATCTCCCTGTGGGTGACATAGACGCGGCCAGGAAATTCCTGCTGATCATTCGGATTCCACGTCGCGCGGAAAACTAGTACCACTTTTTCTGATTTGGGGACTGCAGGGAAAAGCGTATGGAACTGCGCATTTTGCGCCTTCAGAGGCAGTGGGTAGAGTGCTGGAAAGTCATCGCCGACAACTGAGGCTGCTGCGTCATGCTTGGCCGTCCTCGGTGTAGGTAAGTTGATCTCACCACCGACACTCAAGTTCTTCCGATGTCCCAGAACAGAACCCAACCCTGATGCCAAGGGGTCGTTGGGATCGGATGCGTCATGACCGTCCATCACAACAGAGTCGTCTTGTGAGATAGACATCGCGCGCAATCTGGGACTAGATGGCTGCGACGTATCGTCATCGGGACCTAAGCGGTTGATATGGCCCCAATTGTTACTTCCCCACAAGTTAGCAAGGATGCCCGAGGGCACACCGGAGCCATCAGTACGGCCAAGATTGAGGCCTCTCTCGCCACTAACAACAACCGCAGTGTGGCTTAGATTAGTAGCGGCGGGAGGGTTCGCAAGTGTGGAAGGTGCCAAGCTACTGGTTGGCTGAATGCTAGCAGGCATCGTAAAATTCCGCTTTGGTCCATCTGCAGCACCAGGGCCAACGGGTAAGATGTTGTGACTCGCTGAGATGAGGCTGGCGATGCCGCCGCCGCCTGGTGTCGACCCTTGGCTTGCTTGAGACGAAGCTGTAGATCTCTTGTGCAGATCGAGCTTTTGTATGAGGCGTGCGGCATGGTCGCGCGAGGCCTCCCGTAGGCCCCCTTCGGCGTCTCGCTCCAGACTCATTACTCGTCGAGGGTTGACATCAAAGCTAGTGCGGTTAGCTACTCCCAAGCCTGTACCTTCTCTTTCCGGGGCCGCGAGTCCTATGAGGGGTCAGCCACATCGTTCCTCACGCTGCATCCTTTCCCGTAATACGCAGCTCGATCTGGATTTGTGGGCAAGAGAAAGTAGCACCTACCAAGTCCAAGGTCTTCGCTAGTCTGTGCTGCATGACCGTCGCCAATCTTGGCAGCAAATTCCGGTGCCATTGGAGGACTAATGGCAAACGCTGGGTCAATCCCATGAGCCGCTGATGAAGTCTCGGTGCTGGCGGGATCATCTAGAGCCTTCCTCTTTGCCACTTCGAATGCATTGATCCACTCGGTGAGCTCCTGCAAAAAATGTCAGAAGGTGTGTGGCAGTGGCCTGCCTGTGGGTACAGCTGCATCAATAGGTAGCTTATGAGAGACTGGCGGCCATAGATGGAGATGTACTCACTTGTTGCGTCTCTGCTTGAAGAATGATGCTCTGGTCCTTGGTCTTGACTTCAAAACAGAAACGACGTTCTTCTTGGAAAGCAGGGCGTACGCTGCACAAAAGAACACCGGTTCTGTCACTCTCTTCAACCCCACCAGAGCGCGTGCCTTGAACGAGCCATCCGAATATGCCGTTCTTCACAAAGAACCATCGGCGCGACCATACTGTTCTCGCAGGACGGGCCGTGCTAGTGCGCAAGAAAAGCCATCCTTGCTTCTCAGCCACATCAAGCGAGCTGCCACCAGCACCAGTGGCAGAAGAGGCCCCGGTGCCTAGGTACGGTACAGTTGATGCAGCATAATCTTCCAACTGCGAGAGTGTAGATGTTAGTATAGCCATGTGGTGTTCGCAGGCCGGGCCGTGGTAGCTCAGCCCAACATGACCGCCGAGGAGCACAGCAGGGGACTCACCTCCCGAGATGGTCGTTTCTTCTTCTCGGCAGCTTCCTCGATCAGCCTCCGCGCCGTGAGGAGCTCACGTTTGAAAGCCCGCTCTGAATTTTCCATTTCTCTGCTCCAACCACGGACACGTTCCATTTCGGCTCCCCACTTCGCAAATGTGGCAATGCTGGACTCTCGACCTTGACGCATCTCTTTCCATTGATCTGCAAAGACTCGAACGATGAGCTATACAACGGATTAGGCTTGACTGCTCCATGATGGCTCTGCGACATCCCTTAGGAGCCTCACAGATGTGTTGGCGTGCGGGGGCGAAAGGTATCTTGGCGAGCATGCGTTGATGAGATTTTATCTAGTCACAGAGCGTGCTTACCTGATCCAGCGATGCACGTAGCTGTGGAGCCTGTACACAGAAGTCCATACTGGCCTTGAGATACAGCTTTCGTGCTTCATGGAGTTGAAAAGCCTCTTCGCGCAGTGAGGAAGCCTCTTTACCCTTGCTCTGGGCCGCATAGCGGTTGAGCACAGCATCGAATGCTTTTTGTGCACTATCCATTGCGCGCCTCGATTCTTTGAAGACGCGCAGTTCCTGATTGAGGAAGCCTCTGATGGGCTCAATTACAGCGGTATCGCAGCGTTTCACGCCTCGCAACGTATTACCCCAGACCTCTCGCGCTCCTTCGCCATATCGACGCGTCGCCAGCAGGGTGTAGTCGTGGTCAAGGACAGCCTCGCTGATGGGAGCGGGTGGCATGGAGTGGGTCAAGAACGAGTTGACGGCAGCCTCCAGAGCCGACACCTCGGCCACGAGGCGGGAGGCAGCCTTGAGATAGCCATCGAGCCATCGCTCCACGGCATCTATGTTGTCTGCAAAGTGCAGGGCCGAGCAGCGGAAAGTGGGCGAGTCGAGACTGGCCTCGCGCAGGCCCACGTGGATCAGATTGAGCACCGGTTGCTGGTGTTGCGAGGGAGGGAGATGGTGCAGGGGGCTGTCTGCAGCCGGCGCCTGTGTCTCTGGCATGGTAACATGGAGGACGAGAGATGGTGATGTAGTGGTGGTTGTCGTTGTTGTTGTTGGCGCAGACAGGTAGTGTGGAGTGGGGCACAAGCGCAAGCGCAAGCGAGGCAGTATAGTACCTCCTAGGCCATCAGTAGGCACATGTAGTAGTAAACTCAGTACCTTACCTTGCGGGCTCACAAGAGAAACAGGTACTGTAGGTACATGGATAGTTCTACTGTATGCTCGCCGCTTTGCAGGATGTGCTTGACTGAATGTACAGGTACAGTACATGTAGGTAGAAGGTACCTAATGAAATAACAGAGTCCATGTGCAATTGTGCATGTATCGCTAAGAGGTACAATATAGGTACCTCCGTACCTCCTCCACTCCGGATGTAGAGACCGAGAGATGTGATGCCTGAGGCAGTACAAACCCACCAGATCGGGGTCAATTCTTGGCATTTGACATATAGCCTGATTACATACTAAATACTGCATTTTTCCGTAGCGTGGTGGTGGGCCCTAGTTAAAGCCCGGAGTAGGTTAATGCCTACTATACCTTAAACCGACTACTCTCACTTCACTCTCACACCACGAGCAGACTCCACCGCAGGCTCCACTGAGCTGTGGACCTGCAGCAATGATACCCACACTTTTACACCATATCATATCACACGTGTACTAGTCCACGTCAAGGGCCCTCGGTACCTTATCGTGCTTCTACCCCCGAGGCACTGTACATGCAGTCAATCAATCATGTAGGTCCGGTGCAGTACAGCCCGTCACATGTATACAGAGTGGAAATGACAGGCTCGCCAGACCATCTACATGCTGCCGACTGTCGGTCGGCAAGCACTATCGGACAAATGGAAGAACATCGCTCACGCGGCCCGCATGGTGGACGGTACTACGGTAGGTACCCGAGACAGAGCACGGCGCGAGATACGGTACAGGAGGTGAGGTCAGGTACCGTTCCTTCCATCTGCTCTGCCTCCTCTGACGTGCGTTGCCGGATGCATATACCGCAAACACACTGAACGCCGTGCTTGCCTCGCATGAAAGGGTCGCCAAGGCCTTGACACTTTCTCCAGCAGGACGCAATTCACCGCGCAACAGGTACAGGTAGGGTACATGTAGGTGATAGGAAGATTCCAATACATACGACGGACGATTGTCCGCCGTGGCGTCGCTACTGGAGGTGGGTGCGGTGGATGCGGTGGATGCGGTGGAGCGGTGGAGAAGCGGACAACGTCAAGACTCGGACGCTCCGCCGCGATTCGCATTGACAGCTGCTCCACCGGAGAGTGGAGACGACGCTGCGTTTCGCTTTCATTGTTGGTGGGAGCACAAGCAGTCGACCGCATGGCGCATACAATCAACGTCCCGTCGCTACTGTATACAAGTCTTGGCCTGGCGCCGTTGCTGTCGAGGCGGTGGTATCAAGCCTTCTTAGCTCACTTTTCGCGCGACGCTTCAGCAGCTCACGGACGGAACATTAACCTCGCCTCCTGTGAGTTGCAATCATTGTGTTGCACCATGCTTGCGTCGCTCCCGCTTGTATCGCTCGTCGACGCGGTCACGAGCACGCCGACACTGGATTCCACGGCGCATAAGAAGCCTCGAGTCCCGCGGTCAGTAATGTTGTTTTCCAGACCAGAATCACCAATACACAACGACAGAACAGTCCCTTCTTCTTCCCCTTCATCCTCCATTACCTAGCGACTGGTTTCGCTTGCTCCATTCCTTCCCTTCCCATTCCTTTCCCACCCCGCCCCAACCTTCCTTCCCCATCCACCATCGCCCAAGATGCAGTACACAGTCGCATTCATGGCTCTTGCCCTCAGCGCCAACGCCGCACCGCACTGGGACTTCAAGGGTATGCACGCGCCTGCCTTTAAGCCTACCGGTCTGGTTCCTACTGGTACTGGGCTGGTCCCTACTGGCACTGGGATGGTGCCATTCCCTACTGGTACTGCCTCCTGGAAATACGCCTCCAAACGTAACCCAAAGGACTCCGACGACGAGGACGAGGATGAGGACGAGCCTAAGTCCACCAAGACCAAGAGCGCCAAGGCAAGCTCCACTGCTGCCAGCAAGACGAGTGACGATGAAAGCTCTGCCCCAGCGACCACTCCCGCCCCTGCGGCGAATGAGAATGTTGCCGCCGGCGGCAGCCTGCCTGCTTCTTCTGGTACTTCTGTGTTGAAGGCAGCCCAGGTATGGATTGGTTCTCATCTCATGTGAATCGCGTTTGCTGACTCGAATTCCCAAGACCATTGCCGCTGGCGAATCTTTCGACGGAGGCATGGTCGCATTTGACCGCGGTGTCAGCTGCAGCGGCCAGTCCGAAGGTGGTGACAGCGACGCGGTGTTCTATCTGGAAAATGGGGTGAGCATATCCTTCTACTGTCGACCCGCGTAAGGGTCGTGACACTCCGAAGAAGCTGGGCTGACTGTTTGACCAGGCCAGTCTGTCCAACGTGATTATTGGCCCCAACCAAGTCGAGGGCGTTCACTGCTTTGGCAGCTGCTCTCTCACCAACGTCTGGTGGAGTGCTGTATGCGAAGATGCGTTCACCATCAAGGAACAGGCAGCTGGCGAAACCTCCAAGATTTCTGGTGGTGGAGCATTCGGAGCCGAGGACAAAGTTTTGCAGCACAACGGAGGAGGCACCTTGAGCGTCTCTGGTTTCACTGTCGAAACATTCGGAAAGCTCTACCGCTCCTGTGGCAACTGCAAGTCGATGTTTGAGCGCCATGTGATCTTCGACAACATCTCTGCCACCGATGGCAAGTCTCTCGCCGGTATCAACAGCAACTACGGTGACACCGCTACCGTAAGTCCATCCCATCACGGCTCGGCCCAAAGAGCCTCGCCTCTGCACTCATACCGCAGGGCATATGCTGATCTTCCGATATTTAGTTCACCAACATCAAAGCTTCGGGAGTCAGCGACATCTGCGTTGAGTACGAGGGTAACGACACTGGCGACGAACCAACAGAGATTAGCAGTGGTCCTTCGGCCGCTTGCAAGTACGCCGCCAGCGATATCTCCGCTTGAGTATGAGGTCAAGGAGATGTCTCAAACCATTGCAATCTGACGCTGCAACAACACTTTACTTCGAATCTGTCAATTATAGCATATATAGCGTGTATGAACTTCGCCTTCGCGAACGAGCTGTGCTCACACTTATCTTCCCGCGAGTATAAGCCTCCTCAACCGGATCTGTTTCATGCCATCGTGCTGTTATCCCGCATTCGCAACAGAGGGTCTGTTGTAGCCATGTGATGATTGGATACTTCAGGTAGGTACCTAGATTCCTAGATTGTCAAGGCAAGTACGATGGGTGGCCCGCGGGGGGAGTACCTTTCTGGTAGGTAGGTACCTTATCTTGCATTCCTCGCTTGTTGCCGACCATGAACAGTCCAGCCCGACAGCACAAGTCAAAGCCAACAAAGGCGTTTAAAAAACCTCTTTATGCAAATTAATGCACAATGAGAGATAGACTGCCGACCGACGGATGCATGCAATAAAGGTTTTTTATGTACATGTCTGGATGTAGGTACCGCTAGATCGATCGCGGTGCGACCTAGATCCTACCTTATCTAGATACCTTGCATAATTAGGTCGGGTACATACATGAGGTACTAGGTACCTTAAATACCAGGCACATAGGTACATTCGTTACCTTTCAAGACTTGCAAAAGAACAAACCGACCTGAGGGGCACAAAAAAGGATGAAGGTGCTGGATACGTTACCTACAGATTTTTGCAGCCTGCCGATTATCGTGGGAGATGAGGCCATGTATTGCACAGCTTCGCAATCGCAAGGTGCAGAAGGTACTTTCTTGACAGATGGCAGAGGCGAACCGAACGGCGACAGGCTCGAGGAGGGGGAACAGGAGGAGGAGCGAGAAGGAGAAGAAGGACGTGAAGATGGAGAAGGAGAAGGAGAAGAAGAAGAAGATTTAGTGGAGAATATTGCAGACGCCATCTTAGAAGCAGCCGAGACTGCGTGGCTGCGCTTTTCCAGCTCCATCACCGGCCAAATCCGCGAAGTGTGCACGAGCAAGGTCCGAGCGGTTTGCTTGGAGGTCCTCAAGCGAACAGATGACTCGCCGCTCCTCGAGACTGCTCCAGCTGGCTTTGCATACGACGACGACGCTCGCTTTCTCGACTAACGAGAGAAAAAAAGCCCCGAGTCCCATCGCATCATCACGCCACAATTTTTTTTTCTCTCTCTTCTATTGCGTGATGTTCTTGAGGGCCGTCTCCATTAACACCTTGTCGTATTGTTGATGCAGCCACTGAATCCAGGTACCCATGGGGCCCGATCCTGGCGTACCCGTCTGGTCGGGCTGTGCGAGCCCGTTGTAGAAGAGGCTCTTCAAGCCCAGGACGGCCACTCCTTCATCTTTTCGAATCACAGCACTCATTTCAAAAAGGCCATCGCTCTCTCGAACGTCTTGCACGCGAGGCGAATCTCCGCATCGAACGATAATTGATTCTGGCGTCTTGGAGACCACTTCGAAGTGGTCGGTGATCTTGGTCCCAACCTCATACGTCGAGGCTTTCAGGTCGCGCGTGTCCCACAGATGGTCGGCCGTCGCGGGGTCGTTGCGGTATTTTTTCTCGAGAAATCTGCGTTGGTATGCGAAGCCTGTGGGAGGAGGAAAGCAGGAGAAAAAGTTTCTGGTCAGTCCCCTGCGAACTCGCCCTGCCATACATAGACCGGAGTTTTTTTACAAAAAAAAAATAGATATATATAGAGAGAGAAGACATACCGAGACCACTCCACACGCCAGCGCAAAATGCCTCTGCCAATTTGCCATCCTTTTCTAGTAATTCGGGCTTGATCTGGCTCAATGGCACACGGCGCACGGCCAAATCTTGCGTGACAGGCGCATTATTCGGATTGTATCGTGCGAAGAGCGTCGAGTTGAACAAGTAGTCTACACAGATGATATCAGATCGGTGGTGTCTCCGACACGTGATGGGGAATGCTCACCCGAGGGCGGCACGTCGACAATACTCGTCTTACGCGTCCAGCTAGATACATGTATGCAGTATTAGTGAATGAAGTCGGTCGGCATTATTACGCCACGGCCACTAAAGCTCAGCCGGATAATTGGGTAGGTGGAAGAAGGGGGGGAGAGAGGCTCGGGATGGAGGGAGACTAACAGCAGATATCCCGCTGTGCCACCCAGCGATGTCCAGCCTGTGGCCGCCAGTACGGTTTTGAAGAGACCCATGGTTTTGTAGCTCGCAGCGGCGATCTCGAGCATGTGAAACGAAGTATACCGACCGTACTGTAACAGTGAACAAAGCACGCAGCGGTCCACGTGATGATTTGATGAGGAGCTCGTGGCTGACAAGGTCCATCGGCTTCTGCTCGGATCTATGGACGTGCTGACGACGGAAGTGGAGTAAACATGAGGTACCAATTACATACCCGTACATGCATTCACGGAGGTTGGCTTATATTGGAAATCTACGGCATTTACGGCATTTGTATCGCATTCTGCAGCAACGTCCCTATGCTGTTCAGGCCTCCCTCATCGGTGCATAATATGTGCTTAGGAATCTCCCATTCCACTATCGGCGCCTTCTTCATCTCCTTGCCGACCTCGGCTTCTATCAGCGTGCTGTATGAGTGGTCAAGAAAGTCTTCCAGTTGATAGTCCCTTTTGGTGAATTGCTCTCCCACGATCTTCGCCAACGTGGCCACGTTCGGGTGAAAGTGGTTCCGCAGAGTCTCCAATTCCCACAAGCTAGAGTCAATGGCACGTGTGAGCATTGGATCCGACTGCGACATGATAAACGGGTCATCCATGCCCTCTTCGGTATAATTTGGGTGCGCAGCATAAATGGCATGTCCAGGATGATAGGTTCGGTGCAGCATGAATGTGCACGGAGGATGTTGCTTCAACTGGTTGTAGATCCATGGAATTATCCATACAATAGCTCCAGGCGGAGCTTGTAGCGCTAGTCTTGACAGTCGTTTGATAAAGCTTGCAATCATAGACGCGGGTAAGTGGGTGGAGCTCATGAAGGTCTCCAAAAGGCGGAAGAAACGACTGCGGTGCTTGCTATGGAGCACATCTTCGTCCAGAAGACTGTAAAGTTTGCCGTAGAATTCTGGATAGTCGAGGTTCTTCACAGTCATCAGGCTGAAGATGCCGTTCAATGCCAAAAGTGACGTGGCCCCACCCTGGTTGAAAGAGTCCGTGAGAAAATCTGCCAACAGCTCGATATGGTTGGTGAACCAGGGCAAGAGCTGAGTGGTGGTGATGTTGAGCAAGCTTTTTCGTTGCTCTGTAGAGAGTTGTGCACGGAATATTGACATCCAAGCCTCGCGAGCCGCCTTGCGATGTGCGTTCAGCGACAAGAGTGGACTCTTGTGTGTGGGAGCTTCTCCATACCAATCCTCCAGCTGGTCTTCCGACTCAGGCACGCCTTCGATCTGAGATAGCATTTCAATTGCATTGTCCAGCACATCTGGTCCATTCGACTCGCTCAGGAGGTTCCTTACGGCAACGAAAGTGTAGAAGCGCACATCATCATGCTCCTCCACATGCGTCTCCACAAACTGTAGCCGTGCACCTTCCGCCTCCTTCTTGCTCAACAACGCCTTGACCGTGGCCTGAAATGTTGCCTTCTCGTTGCGCCAGGACTGTTCCGCAGTCTTGCTGGTCCCTGCAGCCTCCTCCTTGACGATCCTCATCAGCAGTGCAAGCGCAGTGTTCTCCTCTGTGGCATCTGGGCTCCCAATCCAATCGCACAGACTCGCAACGTATTTACGAAGGCATCCTCTGAGCCACTGCACAGTCTGTGCGGCATGGTCCGAAGCATTTTTGTCCTTCTCCAGCTGCTCTCCTGCGATCAGGCGGCAGAAGACTCGACAGAGAGCAACGGCCGCAAGTGTAGAATGCTCGCCGCCGGCGAGAAAGCCTTGCAGTTTTTCGATATTGGCATAGTGCGCGGGAGATGCGACGATCTGCTGTTCCAAGAGCAGGATCTGGGCTTCACGAGTATCCGTTGTGGTCGTAACTTTCGGGGCCTTTCTGGCCTTGGTGCTGCTGGTGCCATGCAACGAGCGCTTCCTCTTGCGATTATCGTCGGGATCAGTGGTGACCATTCCAGGCATCGCTGCGATGTAGGTGTGTGAAGAGGCGGGTGAGTAGTGGAGTGCGGGAGACAGTCGCATCGCAAAGAATATCTTCCACAATTTCGTCGGCAATTCCCGGCGAGCTTTCTTTGCGTCCGCTAGGTCTCCGACCACACTCGACCATCCCCTCACACTGTTCGCTACACCACCGTACAGCATTGACACCATGGCCTCACGACTGGCAAAAGGCGCACTGGGTAAGCTCCGCCCCGATATATAGCATGCGCCAGCATCACGATTGACCCTCCACAGGCGCCGTTCGCGCTCGTCCCAGTCTCCCTCTCCGCACCGCATTCCCGGCCATCACCACCACCTTCTCGACCTCTGCCACGCGCTTCGAGGCCGCTCCGCCCGCCAAGGACCCCAAGAGCACGGCGACTGCCATTGTCGACTCACTGCCTGGCAACAGCCTCGCCTCCAAGACAGCCATTCTCTCTGCCGGTGCCGCGATGTCCGTGGCTGCCATTAGCAATGAGCTTTACGTCGTCAACGAGGAATCGATTGTTATGCTCTCGCTCCTTACCATCTACTGGGCTGTCTACACATATGTCGGCCCCATGTACGGAGAGTGGGCGCAGGGACAGCACGACAAGATCAAGGGCATTCTGAACGCTGCACGTGCCGACCACACCAATGCAGTCAAGGCCCGCATTAGCAATGTTCAGGACCTCAGCGGCGTCATTGATGTGACCAAGGACCTGTTCGCAGTCTCCAAGGCAAGTTCAACGCGTTAGCGTAGCTAAGATCGACCCTGACCGGTTGCACAGGAAACCGCCCAGCTTGAGGCCCAGGCCTACGAGCTCGAGCAGAAGACTGCTATTGCCGCTGAGGCCAAGTCCGTCCTTGACTCGTGGGTTCGCTACGAAGGTCAGGTCAAAGCCCGACAACAGAAGGAGTTGGCCGACTCTGTTATTGCCAAGATCGACAAGTCATTATCAGACCCCAAGGTTCTCGACCAGATCCTCAAGCAGAGTGTCGCCGATGTTGAGCGTACGTACCAATTCTCGCGTTATAATAACTCCTATCACTAACTGTCTCAAAGGCATTTTGTCGCAGAAGCAATAGACGTCGGTGGAGAGAGAACCGTTGGAACCAGCCGGGTAAGCTGGCCATAATGGCCACTGGTCCAACCTGTACATATATCTGTTGAACGCCCTTCAACAATATCTAGTCATCTGGGGCAAGTCGTTGAAAGAAACGAGTGATAAATTTCTTTTGTTGTGCTCGAGCTTTACCAACTCTTACTCAGCTACTGCTACGCCTCGCATGTGTTACGTCCGCCACCGATTTGGGCGACAGTTTGTCATGCGACGCACAAAGTGCTTGCTGACCATCTATGAATCTGCTCAAACTGTTCTGAAATATGTCTAATGAGACTGGAGACCGCATCGCTCCTTTCAAACAGGAAAAGTAATGCGACGATGTCACGGCCCTACATGTACCCTACAACATGCCAATTTTCACATCATTGAAATCCTGTCATTGGACCTCTATTGCTGCAGGCTAAATTTTCATCATCCACGATTTTCGGGGCAAAGATTTACGGAGCCAATATTGAATTTGTGCCAGGCGCCATGGCATTGAGGTTCATAACAGCAAAATTCTTCAAAGTAGTGGATAGGACGTGCTCTGGGGAGAGTCCTTGGCTCCATCGGACTCATCATGTTGGAGAACATTACTGAACCTCGTTCAATTGAAAGCTCCTGAGATATTCCGCTAGAATGAGTATCGCTCGAAGAAGAATATCTTCTGCACCTGTAGACCTTGAGCGACCGTCATAGTCATGATAATATTCGTGATCTACCTCCTATGTGCCCCCATGATTCAATTGTGTTGGCGGAGGCCAAGCTCGCTGCTCAAGGCCTCAACCACATTCTCTCCACAGGACGTTCGACTTCGTAGCTCAACGTTCAGTGCTTTCTGGGCCCGCATGTCCAACTCTCGGCCATCGCAGCGATCATGCAAGCTTGATGCGAGATGTGCCCTTACCTTATTATTACGAGTGGAGGCAGGCGACTTTCTGAGCTCCGTTACACTGGATTGTCCACAGAATATCTACTGCTGCGGCTTGGATGGGTGAAGGTTTGATCAATCAGACCAAATAGAGGACGACAGTAGGAACCCTTTACGTTGGCACGTCGGCACGCGTGGACTTTCGAGGAATCGAGATGATTTATCTCATGGTCAGCACGCACGTGAACGATGGCCGCATCTCCGCTAGGTGTGTGGTTTGTTCGAAGGTTTGGAACTCAACAGTGGCAAGTGGGTCCTAGTTCTACCGAGCGCCAAGCTCTCCACACACCTCTTTTTTGAGAAAGACCTTACAACACCGACTCCAAGGCTCCTCTGCAGCACGAACATCCAACACCCAGCGCCCGTGAAGACATTGCCAATCCGTACGTCTCACTCGCGCTCGAACTGACGCTCTCACGACTACAGTAGCTGACATTTCGTGACTCCACAGGCATCTTCACTCACCGCAATCATGGGGTACAGTCCAATACCACTCCAATCTTCTACTCGCTCGCCAGATCACACGCTGACCATGTCCCAGTATCTCTCGTGACTCCCGTCACAAGCGCAGCGCCTCTGGTGCTAAGCGCGCATACTATCGCAAGAAGAGGTATGCATAACCCGATTGTCTCCAACCCGCATATCCAGATTCAATTCTGATATGAGAGAACAGAGCTTTCGAGAAGGGTCGTCAACCCGCCAACACCCGTATCGGCCCCAAGCGTGTTCACTTGGTGCGCACTCGTGGCGGCAACCGCAAATTCCGTGGACTGCGTCTCGACTCCGGCAACTTCTCGTGGGGCAGCGAGGGCATTTCCCGCAAGGTCCGCGTGATCGCTGTGGCTTTCCACCCTTCCAACAACGAGTTGATCCGAACCAACACCCTCACCAAGTCCGCCGTCATCCAGGTCGATGCTGCACCTTTCCGTCAGTGGTACGAGGCTCACTACGGCCAGCCACTGGGCCGCAGACGTCAAGCGAAGTCCGAGACCGAGGAGGTCAAGAAGAGCAAGAGCGTTGAGTCGAAGCAGGCTGACCGCCTGAAGGCCCACGGCAAGGTTGAGTCTGCCATTGAGCGCCAGTTCGAGGCTGGTCGCCTGTACGCCGTTGTTGCCAGCCGTCCTGGTCAGAGTGGCCGTGTCGATGGTTACATCTTGGAGGGTGAGGAGCTTGCTTTCTACCAGCGTGCTATCAGGAAGTAAATCCCACCAGTGGGCTTCCTGCATGGACGCAACATACCAGACTTCTGTGCGGCGTTTTTGGGCATGGCTGGCGAGGTTGCTTCGCTGTGCGTGAGCATGATACGGATGGGCAAAGGCAAGAGCTGCACGTTCATCTGCTCGATCGGGCAGCTTGTATGGTAGTACACTACAGGCAATGCAAAAGCGCTATGAAGGAAGAATTATCACATGATTTGACGAACACTCTCCACAATGTGTCCTACCTAATATCACACCTCAGCCCAGCAAGCCGGGAATGACTGAGCAAAGTACATGTCGCTTTGGTAAGTTATAGCAGAGAAAGGAGAAGTGCGAACGCTGTCGCTTGCTCAAGGCATAGACTACCCTACATGACAGTAGGTACCTCATCGTGACCTTTCACATCAAAACCAAAGCCGCAATGGCAACCATGAGGGAGGGCATGCCTATGTTTCCCCTCGCCATCACCGCTGCACTCGCCACCAAGCCTGCCTGGGATTGGGAAGTAGCCTGAGATTTTTGATTCTTTCCGTCCGGATACCCTGCCGTAGAGGTCGGCTCAGCGGCTAACGTCATTCCATCGAGGTGTAGAGTCTGGCCATCGTATATTAGAGCCGAGTAGGTAGCAGGCACTTCCGTAGTGGTGGGCTGCGCAGATAACGAAGAGTCCGTGGAGATTGCAGTGGATGAGCCGAGAGACGAGCTCGAGACCAAAGCTGCGGACGAACGTGTTTTAGTAACAGCAGCCAGCTGCACTGCCTCGGACATCACTCCTCCGCTGTGCGTTGTTGCGTGAAAGAGTGCTGGCCCAGTTTCCATCGTAGCGGAAGGTGCTGCGGTGATAAGGGTCGTGGGCAAGGCTTTCGCTGGCTCACCATGGTAGGCCGACGCAGGACTGTTTGCAGAACTCATACTGGGATATCGTTGCATGCCAGAAGTTGTGTCCACATGTACAGATGCTGACTGTATGCCTTCGTAAAAGGAAATGGGCAGCAAAGCAGTGTGTGGCTGACCAGAACCTGGAAAATCATGACTGGGTGTAGCTTGTCCTGGCTGCGGTCCCTCTCGCGTACTTGCCAGATGCCCAACATGTGGTGCATATATTACTCCTGTTTGCGTTGGAGGTGATTCCACCAACAAATTCGTAGCGGTAGGCGGCTGGGTGTGATTCGATGATTGAGGCGTCGAAGACTTGAGATCGCTCTGCGTTCGCATAGTCTGCGCAATCTCTACATTCCCAGGTTGTGTGACTGGCGAGGGTTCGGTTGTGGTTTTCGAGGTTACTGGCGATAACGGAGTTCGAGAAGTCTCCTGCGCTAGTGGTATATAGGTCGACTGCGCGCCGTCCGTCGATGCGAAAATAAGAGACCCGGTCTCTTTCGATTGTGCTGGCAAGACATCGTATTCCCTCGGTGATTCTGTAGGCACCAAACTCGCTAGATCCGTTTTTCTCGACTGACTCTCCGACGTAGCGTCTTGCGTAACTGTCATCCATACAGTTTTGATGGCTTCAGAAGAGAATGTCGCGCTGCTGATTGTTGATGGTAGGTATGTGGACGACGCCGTAGATTCTCTATAGCCTTCATTCTGTTCGGTGTTCTGTAATATCGACGTGACTGTTTGCGATCGTGTATAATTTGACGAAGTGTCGGCGCATGTTGACTGTGTATATGCAAGAGTGAGAAGGACCAGCCCGGCGACGCCAATTCTCGCGACCATGGTGTAAAAAGAATGGACGTGGCGATACTGCCACTAACAATTACTGTTTCGTGCTCAGGCAGTAGAAGCTCCAAGTGAGCACGAGATCCAGAACCGAGTGGCAGCAAAGCAGAAGGCATCCTTCTTACACCACTCGAGTGGCACTCCCGTTTCGTCAATGGTACTAGCGGCTGACGCAGATGCTCAGTGCATAGTGCATGAGAACGGTCGAGTCTGCCGACTAGTCAAAAGACGTTGGAGGCGCTGCAATAGCGCTGGATTCGTGCTATTGCATAAAGTTGGTTTGCTCGAGTTTCGAAGGAGAGGGTCGAGCCAGCGCTTAGACTAGTTTCCGTATTGCTCAGCTTCTGAACGTTCGGACTGCACCAAGGTATCAGCTTGGTAAATCTTTGAAGACATATGCTGGAAATCAGGCTGTTGCTCAACAATCAGTTCTGGAGTGACCATATACTACCGCATCTGCATCATCTGAAGGGTATTTAAACTCAACCTTAAATTGTACGGGCCCTGAGTCGTGGGGTACATACCGGTGCAGCAGGTAGCGACTCGTCGTTTCGAAGTTCGCGAATAGCTGTGTCCAGACTCACCTGCGCCAATGTCGAATCACAGAGCACAAGCAGTCTATTTACTGCAAAGCTACCTCGGAGGTAGCGGTCGACAACGCAGCGTTGTATGCAGGCTGGAGTCAGAGACACAAAGGTCCTAGACTCGGCTGGTAAGCATCTGCGAGCAACAGCACTGGAGCGCGGGGTTGTCGAGGACATATCCTTCTCTACATCGGAGTTGTCTCGTACTGTATATATTATGTGACCTTAAGCTGAGAGTTTGATGCTTGCAACCTCTGTATAGCATGCATCAACAACCTCGCCGCTGGAGTCAGTGATCTTCTTCGCGCCCATCTCGCAAATGGATATGCGATCTAGCACAATGGAATCTGCCCAGATATAGCCTTTGTACTTTTCAACAATCGATCGGGCGTCGAATTTTAGGGGAGCATTCGCGTTCGGTCCATGGCCACGCGGATCGCCATCAGATGTCACTTCGGAATGGCTGGAGATAGACTGCCCAGTGGAGGGCACGATAACAGACTTCTCATTTGGCTTCCTCCTGGCCTTAGCATATATTGTATTGATTATAGTGGCGTGCAGCTTCAACTTGCGATCATCCTCCAGCAGGAAACCTTCGGCCTCGAAGAATTTCTGTACTGCTAAACATAGAGGGTAGAGTCTGTTCGTGGCATCTGTAGGCGCTGCATAAAGAATGGATGTCTTCCTCACATCATGCATAGATTCCAGCCCACGCAGACTGATTCTAAGATCCTCTCTCGCCCCGGCTTGATTGGCATCCGGACTTGCCTCACTCAGGATGGATGCAAGGTCGAGATTTTGCAGGCAATTAGCTGCCTTGATGAGTTGTTCTTCCTTGAGGCTCATCACACCCAATGTGAGATGCAAGGCACCCGTTGGCCGCAGAGCTTTGGTATCTATTATGGGCAGAAAATTGCTACCATCATTCCCCGCTTCGACAGATGTTGCTGAAGCCCTTGGGCCAGCTCCAGTTAGATCCTGTCGAAAAGTCTCCAGGGCTTGCTCAAGCTGAGGCTTCGAACTGGCGTTCACCAGGGGCAGGCAGAGAAAATGGGTCAATGCAGGCTTCTTTGGCGCTCCATGTCGACTTGCTCCTCCACGAAAGCGGCCCATGGCGGTGATGTGCGAGGGACGCTTCGAGCGTGGCTGGCTTAAAAGAAGTCGGCACTGAGGCCAAGCGTTCATGCTCTACACATAGGGTCCGTTCCAGAGCGATTTACCCGTGGACCACTGGCAGTGTGTGGTGGAAGAGCGAGAAGAGAAGAGGAGAAGGGCGGGCTACAGGTACAGGTGGTGGAAGAGGGCGGTAATGCAAGTGCGGACGTCGCGACGTCACTTGAACACTTTACTTTAAACACTACATGTACCTTAACCAGCTAGAACAGAATTCAAAATATCACACACCGCACACGCAAGCCCGCCAACGCTATGGCAGACGTAGCAGTTTCTACAGGCCTGGATGGACCAGAAGGCGAGACTCCGAATCAGCGTCAAGCACGCCTGCGCCGCGAGAAGCGGCAGAAAAAGATGGCCGAGGAGGGTGAAGACAGACTCGCCAAGATCAAGGCACTGAATGGAGGTGTTGCACCGCCCGACGAGGTGCTCGGTGGTCGTAAGAATATGTCGCGCAATACCGCTATTCAATCTCAGAGCCACAGCTTACATGGAGACAGCCGTGAACGCGTCAAAGACGGCATCTGTGGACGACGATCCTGACGAGGTCGACATCAGCCAGCATGCCAGCTTCGCTCCCACGCCCAGTAGAACGCCGAATCCGCAGAATGATCCTCTCGCAGCAGCAATGCTACAGATGCAACAACAGCAAGGTCAGGGAGGAGAAGATCCAATGCTAAAGATGATGCAGCAGATGATGGGAGGCATGGGGGGAGGCGATCCAAACGATCCGAACGCGCAACAGGACCTGCCGCCAATGCTCAAAGCCATGATGAATGGAGCAGGAAAGGGACAGCAACAGGAGGCCGCACCGGCGTCTGGGTCAGCGTACCTCTGGCGAATTGTGCATGCAGTCTTTGCATTTGGTCTTGCATTCTACATATGTCTGACTTCCACATTCAACGGCACCAAGCTCGCGCGGAGCTCAGCTGCCTACACAGATGAAGAAGCAAGCTATGGTCTGGGTCCTCGACTCTTCGTCATCTTCACCTCGGTGGAGCTGGTGCTGCAGAGCACGAGATACTTCGTCGAGAGAGGGCAGTTGCAAGGCGGAGGGATGTTTGCTTCGGTTGTGAACAGCGGATTCATTCCCGAGCCGTACGCGAACTATATCCGTGTCGCCGGGAGGTACATCACCATCGCTCGAACGATCTTTACAGACGTGATGGTGATCGTCTTCGTATTGGGCTGTATGGCGTGGTGGAAAGGTCTCGCGGCGGAAGCATAGCGTAGCCGGCGTCGTTTCCTGTGCACCTGCTGAAATGCATCCTTGCAGCTCTGTACTGCGAATACCGTTCCGTGTGCCTCCATCAGCTCCCCAGCTCACTGCTTGCCAATGCCCATTTCCCGTGTCCTTTGCCTGTGAACGCCACGCTATTCATGAATTGTTGATCCATTTCATGTCTGCCCATCCGACACTCTCAGGTGCTCTGTGCATCCAGGTCACCCCTGGCCTGCTGCAACATTTCCTTTTCCCTCTTGACTCTTGCTCTTGATTCCAGAGCTATTTTGCTATCTCTCAGGCTCCTCTGTCTCTGCTCTTCCAACTTGGCCAGTAGCTCTTGATCCTCGGTCGTGGGTTCTATCACGCTTGCCTTTGTGAGCTGGACAAGTGCATCCAGGATCTCTGAAGACCGATAGTCTTTCATATTAATCTTCTCGATCTTCTCCGTCTCAGAGTCTTCCGGTTGGATGTGCACGGACATCACCGCTGGATCGTCCTGCAGTGCTGTACGGTCTACGGTCATGGATACTGTCGGGTTGTGATATTTGAGGCGTACGAGCTCATTACGCCAGAATTTTCTGCTCACTGTATCAGTATGAGTGACGGGGGACGCGAGATCAACTTGCACACCTAGGCCCCATGTGCCCTGCAGCCATCTTCGGCGCAAAACGTAGGTCAATCCGCTTGACATTGGAGGGGAGCTTGAGAGCGCCAGAGCCGAGTCGTATCGCAACGAGGCGATTCTGCAATTTGGTCGTCCGCTGCGAGATGGAGACCATGACTGCTGGATGTTGTGTCGCGATAGCATGGACGGGAGTACACCTCCGCTTCCATGCCCGATTGCAGTATGTACAAATTGCCAAGGCGCTCTCCCGAACTGCTCCGCATCCAGAACGCCCGGGGAGTGGTGTTCATCAGCACCACCACGACACCCAACCTGAGTCAACTCTGTGGTTCTCTGCCTACTTGCTTGCAAATGGCCGCTCTCCTCCGACAGTCGAGGGCCATTTGCCAGTGCCAACGAGCCTTCTCGACATCGATACGACGCCCTGTCAGCCTGCAGTGGGACAAAAACGATTCCGAAGCCCTCGCCGAAGCGCTGCCCCCATACCCCTATGGTCCCGCACGCTGGTACAAGCAATCCGACCGCGGACTGTATGGTGGTCAACGAAAACAGTTTGGCAATAATGTCAGCGGTGATTTTGAAGTGAAGACGCGCCGCACATGGAAGCCGAATATCTTCACCCGCAAGCTGTTTAGTAGGGCATTAGACCGACACGTGCAAGTCCGCGTCAGCGCCCGCGTGTTGCGCACCATTGACAAGCTCGGCGGACTGGACGAGTATCTGCTAGGCGAGAAAGAGGCCAGGATCAAGCAGCTAGGTCTGTCGGGCTGGTGGTTGCGCTGGGCAATTATGCAGACGCCGCAAGTGAAAAACCGTTTCGCCGCAGAGAGAGCAGCGCTGGGTTTGCCGGCAGAAGTAGATGAGGAATCGTCTTCGGAAGAAGGTTTATCTGCATCTGTCGAAGAGGGCGAAGTCAATGAAGAGGAGGTGGTCGCACAAGATGGTGCTTTCCAGGTCGAGTTCAATCCAGATCTGCCACCCATCAAGTTCCGCGTGGGGCCACGAAAGCACGTTATGTTGACAGCGCACGGCTGGGTAAGAACCAGACCTGATCCTCAGCGATGGATCAACAAGACCAAGGAGAAGATTACAGAAGGCAATTTCCCGGTGTGGCTGGAGAAGAGGACAGCGATGCTCGAAACGGAACTGCTACAGCATCAAGCAAAGGAAAAAATCTCTCCGAAAGAGGCCAAGGATGTTTTGAGAGCTGCGCGGAAGGAGCTGCGAGCTGAATTGCAGGCCAAAGTGGACAGGCTATATCAGCGCCAAGAGAACCAAAAGAAACTCAAGTTACTTGCTAGGAAGAAGGAAAAGAAGGAACGCGCCAGGGAAGAGACTGAGTCGTCCGAGACGCTGGCTACATGAGTATGAGCTACAGTCATGGACTCCCAACATATCCCGAGTGAGGCAGATACTTGTTCACTCATATCAGCTCTCGGGCATGTATGAATAATGCGCACCGTATGTGGGCCGAAAGCGGCATTTGCACATTACATTCTCACGGGTGTGAAAACCATGTAGGCGCAGCATGCCGAGAAATGTTTCATTTTGAAGATTACATCTCATCATGCTGGACAACTTCATACTCGGCCTTCCTTAACCGAATGACGAACAGCAATCAAGCATGGAATAAGGTACTTAATCACCGAGAAAAGCTCATGAAATGGAGACTATGTTTAGACGAGTGGTGTTCTTCGTAATACTTGTAGCATAGGTATAATCTGCTCTCATACCTACTCGACCTCATGCTTGAACGATGTCAAAAGAAAGAAAGACGATCAATCAGTTGACATGTTGTGAACACCTTTTGAGTATATGGCAAGTTCTAGTCTGCGGTGATGGAGTGCAAGATCAGGCGATTTGGTTTGAACTGCTTCAAACTCGTGACGATTGGGTTTGTGTGTCATGAGTAGAGACATCGGGTCCGTAGGAGCCTAGGCATCTAGGAGGCGTGTTGAAGGATCCGGTGTGCAACAGGGCCTGCACCCACAGTGCTGGAACGCAATAGCGCTGTACTTCTTTGCGAATTCCTGCTCCGTCTATTTAGGTAGTTGATTGAAATAGTAAAAGGTCGGAACGGGAGGCTCGACAGGTGAGGTGCAGTCGGGTGGAGCTGGAGGTGAACTCGACACGATTCTGCTCGGCAAAAGTCGCAGTGCTTGGCTCCAATGGCTTTGCTTGGCGGTCCGAACCACACTTCATGCAGCTCACCGCTACGGCAATGGAAGGCCACGCCACTCGCGGGCACAGCGTTGGACAAATACAGCCCAAAAAAAAAGATTAAATTGAAAAAGGAAAAAAGTCAGCTCGAATGCAATTACTAACAACCAGGCCCCGCCGGCCGCGATAAGCCTGTCGCAAAGACGAGGCTAAAGCAGTCTGCGAGCATAACCTGGCGTACCTAGCAGTACCTAGTCCCTCCCCGTGGACCCCCTTTGCTGCGAGAGCTCCTGGGCCATGGAGGAGTACGGCATGCCATGGCGGACCGTCAGCGTATTCACCTGCTCCTTTTGCCTCGAGAGTGTGAATCCTACCGCGCTGATGCTACGTAAGGTACCTGCGACAAACAAACATGCGGAGTCAGCCCGTGAGCATTTGTGGATCTGACGGCTGCAATCGGAGTTTGATCACGTCAAGACAAAATTGCACAGAGCCAAAAAGAAAAATTCACCATGCTGGATTTGCAGCCATTGCCACAAAAACTTGTTGTTCTTTTGCTCCCTTTTTGAAGATTGACATTTGTACTTGGCATACCAACCGACCACCACTATGGACGGTCCCGACAGGCACAACAACGTCGCAGACTCGCGTTCATGGCTGAGAAGCTTTTTCACAACACGCAATGGGATCGATGCAAGCAAGAACATGTCCAAGACAAGCATCACAGCGCCTGACGAAAGGACTGCCCTGTTGCCCCGACCAGATGACAACGAGGACTCGGACCCCGAGCAAGACATCGAATTTGGGAATCTTACACGTACGCAGCGGATTTTGTCTGAATTCTGGATCCTGCTGAAAGGCTCGATACCGGTCGTGCTCGCATACACTCTGCAAAATTCGTTGCAGACCATCTCCGTCCTGATCGTGGGTCGACTGAGCCCGGAAGCTCTCGCTGTGGCGGCTTTCAGTTATATGTTCGCCATGGCTACTGCGTGGCTCATTGGGATGGGAGGAACCACGGCGATCGACACGCTCGCATCGGCGTCATTCACCGGAAGCAAGAGAAAGACAGATCTCGGTATCATCCTCCAGCGCGCCTTTTTCGTGCTCAGTCTGTTCTACATTCCTGTGGCAATACTGTGGTTGTTCTCGGAGCCGGTGTTCAAGGCGCTAGGTCAGGAAGACTACATTGCCCGAGACTCCTCGAAATTCCTAAGCATCCTCATTCCTGGCGGCCTCGGATACATCTACTTCGAATGCATGAAGAAATATCTTCAGGCCCAGGAGATTATGAGGCCAGGCACATACGTGCTCCTGATCACCTCGCCGGTGAATGCTGGTCTGAACTATCTTTTTATCTATACCTTTGAGCTGGGACTTTTTGGCGCACCGCTCGCCACGGGAATCTCGTACTGGCTCTCATTCCTGCTGCTCGTCCTCTACACTCGTTTTGTGGCTGGATATGAGTGCTGGGGTGGATTTGATCGCAAGTGCTTAAAAAACATGGGCAGCTTCGCTCGCCTGGCCGTGCTGGGAGTAGTTCACGTTGGCACCGAGTGGTGGGCATTCGAGATTGTGGCGATCGTGGCGGGCCAACTGGGAACGATACCCCTCGCAGCACAGTCCGTCATCATGACTGCGGACCAAGTCATGAACACGATACCGTTTGGAGTCGGGGTCGCGTCATCCAGTAGAGTGGGGAATCTGCTGGGCAGGCGAAATGCGCGAGGTGCAGCACTATCTGCCAATACTGCAGCATGGCTATCGATGATACTGGGGGCAATCGTGCTCGCTGTTTTACTGGGCACCAAGGACAACTTTGCACGCTTGTTCAACGACGATGATCGGGTGGTCCAGCTTACATCCGAGGTTCTGCCATACGTCGCTCTCTTCCAGATTGCAGACGGATTGAACGGATCGTGCGGTGGTGCACTGCGGGGCATGGGGAGGCAGCATGTCGGGGCATTCGTCAATCTCGGAGCGTACTACTGCGGCGCGTTGCCTCTGGGAATTTATCTCGCATTTCACGGCTGGGGATTGGCAGGGCTGTGGGTGGGCCAGTGTATCGCTTTATACCTGGTCGGCATCATCGAGTGGCTGATTGTTGCATTCAGCGACTGGGAGCAGCAGGTGGAGCATGCATTCCAGCGCATGGATCCAGGAGATATGGCCGAGCAAGGAGAGCACCGCTAATACTTCAGGCCGTGTCGCGATAGACGAGAACTGGAAGTGCATACGTGCTGGGTACACGTAGTAAGGTACATGTAGTCAGGTATGGATAGCTGACATGTACCTATGTGCGCGCAGTTGCCGGAACCTTTCTCAAAACGGAAGTCTAATACGCTCTATCAGCGTCAGGTTTCCATTTCTTCGATGCCATAAGGTAATCATCCATACCTAATGCCATCCCCATCCCCATCCCCATCCCCATCCCGGCCCAGCTCCCGCCAGGAAGCAGACGGGATAGACAGACCGGCCCCGACAGTCGCACCTTCCTTACACTAAGTACCTTACACCTTCCTTACCTTACACCTACCTGACCTCCTTAGCAGACACTTAAGTTCCCCACCTCTTATCTCCAGATCATCGTCATGTCTGCACCACACTCTGCTAACGTAAGAGCAACTGCCTCTCGACCAGCCCGGCCAAGCTGACGACACTTTGATATCGATATCAACATTACCTACCTTACCTATGATGTAGTACATCCTTAGCTCAATGGGAGCTCTCTAGAGCGCGGGCCCATCTTTCGTACCACTTAGGTAAACATACGACGGCCGATCACGCCCCGGATTATCCATTGCCTCCCCTCTGCTTCATATTTGTGCATTGTCCACCCTGTTGTTGTTGTTGTTATTGTCGTTTTCATTGTTGTCGTTACCGTCGAGATACACCTCGTCACATCCACCCACCTTACACCCACCGCACAAGATGTTGAACATCTTCAGCCCCCCCATCCTCACAGCAGCAGCAGCCGCCGCCGCCACCGTCGTCCTGGCCCATGGCGACCACCACGATCAAGAGCCTCTCGAAGGACCACATAAGAAACTCTGGTACAACACTCTCCCAGGCGATGGAGGTACCCAAGTACGTGTATTTGTTTCGTGATTCCTCCAGAAGAAATCGATCCTACTTAAGTAGATGTGCTAACCAGAAGCAACAAAACAAAAAAAGGCCGATTCTGTATTCTCAGGCATCTCCACCTTTGGGAGACTTCCATATTCGCCCTGTCTGGCCACCGAGGATGTCAAGTATGACATTGCCTTCATCGGAGCACCCTTCGATACCGGTACGTCCTACCGACCAGGAGCACGATTCGGTCCATCGGGTATTCGACAAGGGAGTCGACGATTGAATCTCTAGTACGTTGTCCTAAAAGAAAAAATGACAATCAAGCTCAGGCTTATGGTTGGTTGGTTGATTGGGGAATGAATGAATGAATGAATATGAGGCTTACGTAAAGCTTCTTTCTCCCTCCCCTTCCAAACAGCGGTGGATATAATGTCCCACTCGATGCCAATCCATTTGCCAGTTGGGCGTCAGTAGTCGACTGTGGAGATGTTCCCGTGACTTCGTCAGTTTTCCCATCCCATCCCATACACTGAATGGGGTGAGCATATCATGCTAAACGAAAACAACTCATATCTAGATACGATAATACCTGGGCATTGCACCAGATTGAAGAAGGCCATAATAGCATTCTCATGAGGGAACCGGCGACCGATGCCAAAGAGCCAGGAATTTCCAAGCATGGCAAAACGTTGCCTCGTGTCATCACTCTCGGCGGTACGCTCCTTATTTCTTCTGCTTCTGCTTCTGCTCCTGCTGGGTCCCCCTAAGGGAGTGGTAATAAGAAGCTCGTTGAAGAAGAAGTAGAAGAAACAGAACGGCGGTAGTACCTAAGCTAACTTCTTTCTTCAAAATGCTACCAGGTGACCACACCATCACCCTCCCCCTCCTCCGCAGCATGAACCGCGCCTACGGACCCATCACCGTAATCCACTTCGACTCCCACCTCGACACCTGGCGACCCAAAGTCTTCGGCGGCTCACCCTCCAAAGTCGCCAGCATCAACCACGGCACCTATTTCTTCCACGCCGCACAAGAAGGGCTACTACGCAACGACACCAACATCCACGCAGGAATTCGCACCACATTGAGCGGTCTGTCCGACTATGACAATGACGGGTATTGCGGCTTTGTCATTTCCGAGGCGAGAGAGATTGATACTATTGGTACTGAAGGGATTATTAAAAAAATTCATGATCGTGTGGGACATACGAATCCCGTGTATTTGTCGATTGATATCGATACGCTGGATCCGGCGTTTGCGCCTGCTACGGGCACGCCGGAGACGGGAGGTTGGTCGACGAGGGAGTTAAGGACCATCATTAGAGGCTTGAAGGGTATCAATCTCGTTGCGGCAGATATCGTCGAGGTTGCGCCGGCGTATGATACGAATGCAGAGTTGACCACCATGGCTGCTGCCGATACGTTGTATGAGGTCATGAGCTTGATGGTTCTCAATGGACCACTCACGGTATCGAACAGCTCCAGAGCCCCGGCCAAAGAGGAGATTTGAGGACGTGGGCACCAATGCTTTGGAATTGGAGATGTGGTTGATGGAGAGGCGAAGTAGGGATACCGGCGAGATGGGTCTTGGTACATGAATGGCCAGCAAGGCAGCAAAGGTGCGTAGACTAGTAGCAAACTTATGTAGGTATGATAGAAACTCTAATAAATATGTCAGCGGGAGCAGTGTTGCAACCCGTGGATCATCATGGAACATCCGCGCCATCAGTTCGCGAAACAACAGCCATACTGGGTGAAACGCAGAGTACCTAGGAATTGTCGCAATGCTCGCAGTAAGCCCAGTCCTTTGCAATCATCACGAGTGCGGGCCAAGTCTCATCTGCTTCACGTCAGTCGATTGCCAAGATCACGCAGTGGAGGCCTGTGGTAGACTGACCTGGAGGGACACTCGGACTTTCTCCTTGATTTGGTCCACTCAATGTTGGCATGACCAACGATGTGCCTTGGCTGGGGTGCACGTAAGCTTTCAGGTTGAGAATGTCCAAGGCCCTTTGGAACCGCTTCTTGACGGTGTTTGTCAGAGCAAACGATGGTTGACCAAGCTTTATGACCTGGACGCTGCTGAGATCACAGGGGTAACCACCCGCGTGCTCAACAGTGCTTGTAATGGCAGTCTTCTTAGGAGCCAGAGTCTGAGACACGGTGAGGTAGCAGATGGTAGTGCGAAGTTGGTCCATTTCATGGAATTGGTGGTTTCTGTGGCGGGGCCATATGTCGACGTCCTCGATGGAAATGCGGCTCGGCGCAAAAAACGCCTTGAGGCCGAATTGCTCTTCCAAGATCTGCAAGTTATGTTAGCTGCGCACTTTTCTCGTTGGGAATCTGTGTTGCCCACTGTATCATACCGCGCAAATGCGCCAGTCTGATCGATTGCCTCCTCCCAGCTTTCGTACATCTGAGCCTGGTACGGACACGATCCGGACGATCCGAAGTCTTCCGCGTAACTATCTCTGTCTGCAAATTGTAGGGCATCGCATGATTTCATGCAATTGCCCGGATCCAGTTTCTGAGAGCATGTGTGACACGGGCTGAGAGCACCAGGTTGACAGCGAAGCTCGCAAAGCTCCACGTCAGGGATCCCGTCGCATTTTCCGCACGGGGTCCAGTCAGATAAGTCGTCAGAGAAAGAGAAACCCTCGTGATCCGTTGGTGAACATCGGCCCTCGTAGTGGCGGAACTTGTCAGCCCACTTCTCCCGACCGTGTTGCGACGGGGACTGTTTGTCCTGGATGATGATGGCCTCGATGGCGAGCTCGACCTCGACGGGCAGTCTAGTGACATGTGCATCCTGTCCTTGGCCAAAACGATGGCACAGGCGGAGTCCTTTGAGGGTTGGCAACACTCCCGCATAGTGCTCTAGGCGCTGGCCGAGCTCGTCAGGTCTCACCGGCGTGGCCCTGCATTGCTGTTAGCTGGAGTGTGGCGAATAGTGTTGTAGTATTCTTACCAGGCTAGGCCGGCTGTCAACCTGTTATGCGCCATCGTTCAGTGTCTGGGGTGTCGGATGGTGACAGTCAGTGGTTGAGTCGGTGAATATCATGGCGAGAAGAGAAGGTGAGAGGATGAAATAGGCAGACGTCCGAATCTGCTCTTGCCGCTTGACGCGCTCATCAACGCCCTTCCACAGCCCCGGCACGCGACGCGACGCGACTCCGCCTGCGAATATCAGGTACAGGTGCTTTCTCTCCTACCTACTCATAGAACTCAGTATATGGGATTGCCCCAAATCTGACAGTCGTTCTTAATAGGTGATAACTCTTCGCGCGGCACTGTCTGACGGTAATTATCAATTTCAGAATAACGCGCCTCCAAACACTGAGAAAAGCCACAAAGTTCTATCAATTCACTGCATCGCACTGCAACGGGGTAAGACATGCGGTGCTCATTGCGAGTTTGTATATCGTTCTCGCGATCCGGACTCGGATTCATATCTACACGAATCTTGATCACGCTCGACCTGAGATACACCATGTTTCCGAGACACTGACTTCCAGGTTCTTGCATCCAACTGGTCCGGGGGCCATCTATTGATCCAATCTTGTTGGGAAGGTGCCGTTCTCTCTCTGATCATCCCACCTCTGGCTCCAAGATGCCGGGCACAAAGACCGGTAGGCAAGATAGAACTACCTCAGGTGTAAGCCCTCTTGCTCTTCTTTCTCCGTCTGCTGCGTTCACGTACCTGGCGGCAAGGCTTGAAGTCTTCACCCTTGGCGAGGATGCACTTGTGGTAGTCGACGTAGTTTTGCCAGCAGTGCTTGGTCTGGTTCTGGTTCGGAAAGCGGGCGTCGAAGCCTGGTGATGTTAGTGATTGTGCCAAAGGTCGCAGGACTGTCGAGCCGGAGAGAGGGAGTCGTTCGAGGTATTCGCAGTCGCCAGGGCAATTACATACCGGCTGTACTCTTGTTAGCGCAGTCCTTCACAGCGGGTTCGGTGGCATTGGCACGTACCTGTCACGAACTTGAATGGCATGGTAACGCGATCCTCATCGTCGGACATTTTTGCGGTGTTTTCTGGGTGGTATAGGGTGTCTGTGGTATGGAGCAGTGATTCGCCGTGTCCTATCTAGAACATCATCATCGAGTGAGGAAGTGATGAAGCCCGGAAGGAGCTTGGCCGGAAGATGCCGCGCCGTGACTTCCTCGCCATCCGATGAGCTGCAGTTCTGCAACTGCCTCCCTTCACGGTCCAAGGAACACCTTCACTCCACCCCACGGCACTCTCTCGATCCCCACACCATGCAGTCTACACGGTTCATCGCGGCGAACATGTTGCGCCAGACTCGCGCCACCCCATTGCTTCGAACGCAGCAGCAATTAGTCCGTGGCTTCAGGACAACTCCGAAGCGAATGGCAGCTCCGGTAAGGCAACTAGCACCAACATCGACACCGCGCATGGACTGACGGTCAATTAGAAGGAGGAACAGTCCGGTACTTTTTGCAGCGAATGAAAAGGGCTCTCGTGTAGCCACTAATGTTCGACACAGCGCACACAATCTCACAGCGACTTCGCACACTGAAGAAGATTCCAGTCGAGCTGATCCCTATCGGCGTTGTCCTGGCTGCTGCCCTCCTCGCCGCAGCTTACAGCTTGGGAAGAAAACTTGTTGTTGACAAGACTCTACGTCTGAGCAGAACGGGCAAGCAGCAATCGAGCGACTAGAAGGCTTCGAGGATTGGGCAGCGCGAAGCATTGTACAAAGACCAGAGACGGAAACGAGCAGAAACTTCGGAGTAAACACTCAAGCCATGGGCGTGGGTGCGGTCACGGATGCATTTATAGTGCAGGCGAATGGCACATGAATTCTCCAGCTATCAAGATCATAAGCTTTTCCACGTCCACAATGCTGATGGAAATGAGCTGCTATCGATTTGTTGTTGCTGACTCTGAAACAGCTGCTACATGCGCGATACTGCTCCTCTCTTGCAACCCAAAATACATTCGTCGTGAAGTTCATGTAGTTGATATTTGGCGGTCATTCGATGGGGTTGTAACCTAGGTACTTTGTGGACAAAACCAACACGCCCTACTGCTTCTCGTCCTGAGCGTAAATGAAGTTTGCTCCCACGACTTCGAGACCGTTCTCTTCTGCCCACTCTCTCAAACCTGCTCGCACAGTACCGTAACCCCAGTGCTGTCTTTTCTGTGGCTTGCTGAGGCTCAAAGTCGCGGACGTACCATTCTTCGGGACCAAGGCAGCGAAGACTGCGAACATGTGAGTGAAGAAGTTGTGGTCAAGTCGCACATGATGTCTCATCATGTATTGAAATCATTGTGCTTACCATATCTATGCTTCCCACTCTTCTTGGGTGGACTAGGTGGCTGATACTCTACTATTTGTTCCACCTCTTTCCATCCTTCATTGGCAGCCTCATCACTAGCTGTCGCTAATGGCACATTAGTGATGATCCAATGGCACATCTGACTCCAATCGGGATTGTCTCTGCTGCGCGCATCTGGGTCGGTGAGAGCAAGGGTGAGCTGGGGAATCTCATTGTCGTCCTGCGTGGTCAGATAAAAGTTGGGTAGTGTGCCAAATAATTGTACGTGTGGAGTGTGCTGGACTTTCTTGACTTTGACAGTGTTGCCAACCAGTGCTGTTGCCTTTGGCCAAGTTATATTGACAGTGAGCATAGGCTTGAATTCGTCCATGACTGTTGGAATGACCTCGGCGATTTTCAGTCTGAGTACTCGTCAGTAAACACATGGCTCTCATCTATCTATAATAGTTCCACATGTTGTCTTCGGCATACTTTCTGATTAGGTCGAAGTCGGTTCCTGAATCGAGAGGCTGTTGCTGCTGGATGACCGCCTCGACCGCAGATGCCGCAAGGCTCACCAACAGAATGATCAACTTCATGCTGGGCTATGGTGGGAATGCGAGCGAATGCACAGTGATGATTGAAGCAGCACAGCGAACGGGAAGATGAAGAAAGTGCTCGCGTGCTCGATGGTCGCTTTCCCCGCCATTGGCTCTTGATGCAACCTGACGTGCTACTGACAACAGTTTCAAATGTTACCATTCATTACATGTACCTACATGTACTTACCTCCTGCAGGTATTGACCGTTCATCTCGCTGGCTACAGTACACAACGTATGTACATCATCACTTTGTAGGCAAATTTGACGACTGCAAGAACGGCGTACCAACGATCATGGCCAAGAAACCCGGTCGTGGCCGGCCTCTCTGTAAGATGGTATTGTCTAAACCACTCGAAGTACCTCCTAGGCATCGTCTACTGATCGGTCAGCAGCCGAAAACGGAGAGGTAGTACTGCTATAGAGGTTTGCAGTCTGGAGCGAAGACTGCAGAGCATGAACGACCAAACACCTTCGAGCCCTGACTGCCTATATAGGCTATTGTACACTTAGCGGTTATGAACCACGCTCCACCATTCAGCGACAGTGTACGTTGCTCTATTTGTCTCGAAGCTCCTCTTATACCCGGTAGAGTACATACCGTCGTTTGCATTCCAACATACCTAGGTACTGCTTAGTATGAGTGGGAGCGTTCCAAGCCCTCTCGGCTTCTGCGTTGGCTCCATGTCTATTTCTCTCTCAGTTCTGCCGGCGCGAAGCCTGAAGGTTAACCAGTCCCTCGTGCCTAAGGTAAATAGAAATTGGTAGGTGTGGCCCTGCGCACGAGGTCGGAGGGCCTATTCTCGGCCTGCTTATTGTATAGGGAAATCGAGTCTGGCTCTTTCTTGCTAGGGACCTTCGGGAAAATCGAGTCTTAACTACCTGTAGGAGGTACATTACATGTGTCGTATATCTGCGCTGGTGGAATACAGTAACACATCACACAAGAGAGAATGTTGGGAGGCTAAAGCGACGGGAGGGGAGGCAAGAAGGCGAAGAACCTGCCCAGTGCCCACCGACGCGGACTGACGTACGCGAGCGCAAGTGAATATTAGGTAAGGTTTGTATAAGGTACATGTACTGGAAGACCAAGCCCCCCCATACATGTACCTGTAGTTGGCACGCCGTCGGCAGACTTCCATCGGGCAGTACCTTGTATGCATCTCGCGGCACATCAACAACAACAGTCCAGACTGCACGTGGTTGTATACGTCAAGTATACCATCGCGACCGCCCGGGAAGAAGTTCAACGGGAGACGGGTTCCTAAAACACGCAGGAGGAAATCCTTGGTTGATACAGCACAGTACCTAGTCTGGCCAAACAAACAACACTCCCGTCGCCGCGCACTCTGCTAGACCACATCCACAGCGCCCTCAGCCCAACAACACCGCCAAAATGGCTGCGCTCGGCGAGGATCTGCTGGGAGTCGTCAACAAACTGCAGGATCTGGTCTTCAACACCATCGGAAACGATTCGCTGGACCTGCCGCAGATTGTACGTCCGCAAAAGCACACCCCAGACACCAGCCCATTCCACCAAAAGACGCACTTGCTAACTTGCGCATAGGTTGTAGTGGGCTCGCAGTCCTCTGGCAAATCATCTGTCCTTGAGAACATCGTCGGAAGAGACTTCCTGCCGCGGGGCAGCGGCATTGTAACTCGGCGACCTCTCATCCTCCAACTCATCAACCTCCCGTCCGAGCGCAGCGACAAGCCCGACGACCATGCAGTACACATTCCACATACTCCTGAAGCGGTGGCAGGACAGGATGAATGGGGCGAGTTCAACCATATGCCCGGCCGGAAGTTTCACGATTTCCAGGACATTAAGAGGGAGATCGAAGCAGAGACAAACAGAATTGCCGGCAGCAACAAGGGCATCAACCGCCAGCCCATCCACCTGAAAGTCTACTCACCTCACGTCCTGAGCTTGACACTGGTTGATCTGCCAGGCTTGACCAAAGTGCCAATTGGAGACCAGCCGACAGATATTGAGAAGCAGACGCGGAATCTGATCTCGGAATACATCGCAAAGCCAAACAGTATTATCTTGGCAGTGTCGCCAGCGAATGTAGATCTGGTGAACTCGGAATCGCTGAAACTCGCACGTCAAGTAGATCCCACGGGAAAGCGGACGATCGGTATCCTTACGAAGCTCGATCTCATGGACCATGGCACGAACGCACTTGATATTCTCTCCGGGCGGGTCTATCCGTTGAAATTGGGATTCATTGGAGTCGTGAATAGATCGCAGCAGGATATTCAGACCAGCAAATCCATGTCAGATGCTCTCTCGGGAGAACGAGAGTTCTTCCGCATGCACCCAGCTTACCGCAACATTGCTTCGAGATGTGGCACACAGTATCTGGCGAAGACTCTGAATACCACGCTCATGGGTCATATCCGGGAAAGGCTTCCTGATATCAAAGCTCGTCTCAACACTCTCATGGGGCAGACGCAACAGGAGCTCTCTTCTTATGGCACGGATACTTTCACTGGCAAGGAGCATAGAGGGTCGCTCATTCTTCAATTAATGACGCGGTTCGCGACATCGTTCACTTCCTCCATCGACGGTACATCATCTGAGATTAGCACCAAAGAGCTCTGTGGTGGTGCACGAATCTACTATATCTTCAACTCTGTTTTCGGCAACAGCCTGGATTCCATCGATCCCACTCAGAACCTCACGGCCCTTGACATCCGGACAGCGATTCGCAACTCTACTGGACCGCGACCTTCGTTGTTCGTTCCCGAACTTGCCTTTGATCTATTGGTGAAGCCCCAAATAAAGCTCCTCGAGATTCCTAGCCAAAGATGCGTCGAGCTTGTGTACGAGGAACTCATCAAGATCTGCCATACTTGCTACTCGAATGAGCTCGCACGCTATCCTAGATTGCAAGGAAAACTCATCGAAGTCGTTTCAGATCTCTTGCGCGAACGTCTAGGGCCCACTTCTTCGTACGTCGAGAGCTTGATTTCTATACAGCGAGCTTACATAAACACGAACCACCCCAATTTCCTTGGAGCTGCAGCGGCAATGAGCGGAGTCATGCAAGACAAGCACGAGAAGGAAAAGAAGGCTGCGGCGGCAGAGGAAAAGAGAAAACGCGAAGAGAGGAGACGGAAAGAGCTTGCACAAAACGGGGTCAACGGAACCGAGACTCCTGAAGAGGAAGAAGAGGAACAAAATCGCGTTCTGCCAATGCGTTCGGCAGCAAAAGCCAAGGAGAGCAGAAGCATGAGTCCCGCCGTGGGGCGAGATGGGCATCGACTTGGACACACGACGAACGCACCAAATGGTGCCAGTGGAGGACGAGATTCGTTCCTGAATTACTTCTTCGGCAAGGAGAACGGACCAAGCCAAGGTGCACTTCCTGGACACAATACTGCAGCCTTGCCAGGCAATCGGCACGTCAGTCAAAATATCGAGCCCAGCATAACTGCCAGCTTCAGGAGACAGGACCCGCGTGCTGTAACGCAGCCAGAGCCTGTCACAGAGGAGTATGAACGGGAGGAAAATGCTCTGGTAAGCAGCCGCGAAGGCATCCTCTCTGCAGGCCGATTGCGTGCTAACTCGTACTTCCAGGACGACCCTACAGGTCCAGCATTGACAGAGCGCGAATCACTCGAGACGGAGCTCATTCGACGCCTCATTAGCAACTACTTCAACATCGTGCGCGAGACTATTGCCGATCAGGTACCGAAAGCTGTGATGCACTTGCTTGTGAACTTCTCCAAGGATGGCGTGCAGAACCGACTGGTGTCTGAGCTGTATCGAGAATCACTGTTCGAAGAGCTTCTATACGAGGACGATGGTGTACGAGAGGAACGAGAGAAGTGCGAGAAGCTGCTTGCGACATACAAGGAAGCGAGCAAGATCATCGGCGAAGTGTTATAGGAGCACACCCAACGCGGCCCCACCTGGTGTATGGCCAATCTGTAAGATTGTGATCTGGATGGATATCAGCTGCACAGTTGCAGTGGTAGCGTCGGAGATTCAGCTTTGACTGTGGCAGTCGTAAAGAAGCAACGCGAGCGAGACCGCGAGAGACGTCACTGTGTATAGATGTTTGACACTGTACACTACTATACTACTCATCACCATTCTACCTCCTAGCTCAAATAGCAGCTCAGTGCTACCCTGTGACTGATTCAGCTCAAAGGCCGCTGTAGAGAGATACATGTACCTCCTAGTCTGAGGCATATTCCCAAATTTTATATAACTACCTACATGTACCTGTACCTAGGTAGGTATACATGTACCGTAGGTAGGTAGCTAGAAGGTAGCATGGGACCCCTTCTAGTAGTCCGGTCTCCAGGTTGTGCCTGCAGATCCCTGAGCGCTGCGCTGCACGCTGACGACTGGAATTGTGGCTGATGAGAGATGAATGAAGTTGCCTACGACGCCGGAGAGGATAAAACATCAGGCACCACCACCGCCTCTACGATGCTCGCGCAATACTGCAATCACCATCACCGCGAGCTGACGATATAAGGAGCAGACACGTGAACCACACCACTCACAGAACAACGATATGCCTGGGTTACGCGAACAAGCGGCCTTCCGCAGGCCGGACACACTGAGTCCTACCCAGCGAGAGCAGCTGCTGGCGCCGTATCTGCCACGGGAGCCCATTGCATCACGCACCAAAGTCCCGCAGGATGCCTCGTACAGCAACAGCAACAACCATGGACTGCGTTTCCATCACCGACAGCGCGTGCGGCCTGCGATGCGCCATCTATTGCACCTCTTCCTGTTCACTGCCGTCCACGTCGTCTTCAGCATCTATGTACGGCTGCGTCAGATCTACCACGCCCTCTACGACCGCGTGAGCGCCGTACTGTACTACCACCATCGCACGCCGGAGCTCATCACGCGAGATGTGAAGCCGCTGACCAGAGTGCCGAAGCACCTGAGTGTCATCCTGCATCTGCCACCAGAGGGCGGAAAGAAGGATGCGTTGGAGACGCTTCTGAATGATGCGTGTGAGCTGGTCGCATGGAGTGCCAGCGCAGGCATACCAACGCTGTCCATCTATGAGAAAACGGGTACGAAACCTCCATCGATGTTCCCCTATGACTACCACCACGACATCTCCTAACACGATCGATACACTCTAGGCATCCTCAAGTCCTCTCTCCCCCACCTCCACCGCCGCATTACTCGGACCTTGACATCCTACTATGGCACTTCTTCCCCTCAGAAGCCTACCATGTCTCTCCGATCTCCCAATCTCCCGTCCTACAGCCCTCCTCACTCGCCTGAGCTAGACACGATGTCTACGACCTCGCCCTCTCCCTTGCCACCCCACATCAATGTTCTCCTCTTGGACTCTACCGATGGTCGACAAACCATTGTGGACCTGACCAAGACCCTGACCGAAATGTCTCAATCGGGAAAGCTCTTGCCAGCAGACGTTAGCCAAGAACTCATTGATGCCGAGATTACAGAAAGTGTCATGGGCGAGCCGGACCTGCTGATAGTGTTTGGAGAACGAGTGGTTTTGGAAGGATATCCACCATGGCAGATTCGACTGACGGAGATATTCTATGCGCAGGACAACGTTGGGGGTGTGGGATATCAGATCTTTCTGAGAGCGTTGTATAGGTATGCAAAGGCGGAGTTTCGATTTGGGAGATAGATATCCATTCGGAGGCATAACAAAGGCGATCTATTGGGGTATTGTGCTGCTCAACCTATAAAGGCCAATATAACTCATGTTCTAGGCGACACGCCTGTTCGTCTAGCGCTACCGTGCGAGTGAGCGCCGTGGCCTTTCAATGCCGTGCATATGCAATCTCAGTTGCGCATCCACCTGGCCGTGCTCCTGAAGGAGGCCGACAGGACCTATTTAATCTCCGTCTTGCCTAGAGCATTCGCCAAATCGTCCACATCGGCGTCCTGTTTTTGGGATACTGGCTCATCCTCTGTAGCATCCGCCTCTTTGACCACCTTCTCTTCTTCTGCATCAAGCTCGTCTTCATCCTGATCATCCTCCTCGTCCGAATCTTCGTCTTCCAATTCGTCTAGCTCGTCCAGACCCCATGCGTCTTCGTCGTCTTCATCGACATCGTGGTATTCGTCTGCTTTTTCCTCTTTCCGCTTTGCGAGGACATCTCTCAGAGACTCAATCGATGGATCCTCCTCGGCGAACTTGTTGCCGTTCAGCTCCACTCTCCTCAAACGTGGCAGAGCAGACGCAGCAGACGCAGCGTCCGAAATCGCCTTGAGACCTTTGGTGTCAATCTCATTATACTGCAACCTCAAGATCTCCAACTTCTTGTTGCCGGCTTTAGCAAGCGCATCTCCCAGCATTCTTCCTCCTCGACCTGACAGCAGGCAATCGCCAACGGCCAGTTCTCGAATCTCGGTCCACGTTGGCACCACAGAAGACAGCGTCTTGGCAGCCAGCGCAGTGAATGTGTTGTCTTGCAGGTCTAGTGTGTCCAGTGCCGTGCACTGACTCAGACCATGTTGGATCAACTGAGCAATGCCCTCCTGCCGAATACCATTCTGGACCATCTTCACCGTTTTGACATTGTTGTTGGCCGTGTATGCTTTGACCCAAGCTGCCATGGACCCAGTCTCCAACCGATTGCGCCCACACACGACGGTCTCGAGATGCGGAACATCCTTGCCCTCCTTTCGTGCTGCCGCCTTATTCTCCGCCAGCTGAGCAAGAGCTTCGGCGACGAGGGTTCCTGCTGCTGGTCCGAGGCCGTTGTTGTTGAGGTAGAGGTGCTGCAGAGGCGTGTGCTTGCTGAGGAATGGACGCAGAGGCTCGACGGTGTTGAGACCAAACGCGTTGTCGTTCAGGTTGATGGTATGCAGGTTCGGGCACTGCAGCAGTGCAGTGAGAAGGGCATCGAGTGCCTGGGGGATCTCGGACAGGAGACGTCCCGTGAAGATGTCAGCGAGATTGGCGCTGCGAAGATTCTTCTTCGTGGCGAGCACTTCGGCGAGCGCTGCAGATGCTTCAACACCGATGGTGTTTCCCTCGAGATGCACCTCCTCGATGTCCGCGTTGTCCCGCAGTGGCCCAATGTGCGTCTCAATGTCGGCGGCTGTGTTGAGCTTCAACGCCTGTCCTCGAATGCTCCACACGTTGGCCATATTGGGTGAGTGGATGCTGGGTAGAAGGTATGAGGTATATGATCTGGCAAAAAGAGGACTGGTGGATAAAGAGGGGACATTCCGACCCTGTCCTCGTAGTCACACTAGTTCAATTCGAGCTTCCCGTCCCTCTAGTTACGGGCACGTGCGCCATGCGGCTCTGCTCTGCGTTCGCGTAGAACTACTGTGCCTAGGCACCTTGTGACCTTACACAGATTATTATGCAGGCCCCGTCGAAAGTGACGTGCTCTATGAATGCATTACCAAGCACTTCTTCCACCATCGAGAGTACCTGTACCTTAGACTGAGGCATACCTTATGAACTCACCTTAACTGCATCACACCACCTCGTCAGCATCCAGACCGCCATGTCGACCGCTGCAGTCAACACCATGGCAGACAGTACGCCACCGCCGCGCAACCCATACTGAGCACATATGAGCACAATACTGACGAGAGGTCTACAGACGCCAGCAGCACCGCGCTGCAACCCAACAATGCCGCCGCGGACCTGAAGCCGAAGGGCGAAGCTGCTGCAAAAGTGAAGGTATTGCACTGTTCGTCCTGGTTGATCCTCGTATCTACAACTAACTCTTCGCTACAGCCCTGCTGCGTATGCAAGGATGAGAAGTTCGCGCGCGATGAATGCATGCTCTTTTCCAACGCCAAAGATCCGCAAGCTGCATGCCAGGACCTCGTCTCGAAGTACCGCAGTTGTATGAGCAGCTACGGGTTCAACATCGCATAAGGCTGCATTTGTCGTCGCATAAGAGGTTGCATTGGGAATGGCGTTACTACAGGATGACATGAAAAGAGCATGATAGATCTGGTCGAAGACATAAGAGTCGAGCTGTATACTATTGTACAATACTGTACATATCTACCCGGGTCATGATGAAGGAGCACCGCTCTCCACTCGAACCAATCGTTCCCGGGCTACTGCGTCTTCTTTCCCGTCGCGAGAGACTGCTTTCGAATGCCAACCACACTCAATGCGCCACTGTCGACGGCAAGATTCCAGAGACACCAGAGATAGCATAGCCCGAATCCGGCCGCTCCCCCACACACATTAGCGACTACCCACAAATCCGGCTTGTCAGCTGGAGGCCGCACGAATAGCTCTGCGGTATGCCATGCGATCATTGCCGCATACGTGCCAAGATGGATGAGCTTCGTAGGAATGGCGACGCCACCTTCGCTAGCGGGCACTGTGTAGGCTCTGATACTGAAAGGTGGCAGGCCCATCAGGTATGCCCAGAGAGAGTTGAGCACCAGGTAGGGCATCCTCAACTCGTCCTTTGAGAGAAGTGGGAATAGTGTCCAGCTGGCAACGAGATTTGCATAGCCGACCCAGGCACGAATATGAGGTTGCATTCCATTTTGAGCTGCAAGGAGCAGCGTCATTGGTAGAAGCGGTAGCAAAACGTTCTTCTCGTGGACTTGGTAGGAGCAAAGGAAGAATCCCCAAGCAGTGGTTGCGAGCGCCAAAGGTACCAGTTCTTTTTTGGGCCGCAGGAAGATGATCAAACATGGCGGGAGAATCGATGCCAGTGTTAGACCCAGAGCGGCCTTGCTCAACAGGGCCTGGTCGTAGTTGTGGAGCTTGTGTACACCCGATGCATGAATGGTGCACCAGATGTTGGCCACCTTGTCTTCAAACAAGCCGCGAGAGAATGGAAAGATGCGGTGAACAGCTTGTGCAAGCTGTACCACGTAGGGCCAGTAGACAGCCTTCTCGTCCAATTTGAATGGGAGCGAATCGAGTAGAGGGGGTAAAGTAGCATCGGATGGCAAAGGAATGCCCCGATATGTATCGTATGCCGTGCCCAGCAGATGCGGCAGGAATAAGAGGACGAATGAGCCGAGTGTAGTGACGGCAATGCCCAGAAAGCGAACCACGTCGACCTTGGGAGAGATGCAGCTTCCAGCCAAATATGCCGCTATTGCTGGCGCCCAGAAGAGTGCCATCTGCTTGAAGCCTAACGCACAGACAAAGAACAGACAGCTCCAGAGTGCTCGACCAGCCAAGATACTCGATACAGCCGCAACGAAGAATCCCAGCATGACGGTATTGTACTGAAAGTGGCCATGATCAATCAAGATGGTCGCAGGCTGCATCAAAATCGCAGTCAATGCAATCGACGCTTCCCAAGTGTTGATGCTGTACAGTCTTGCCAGATGTCTCACGCAAATTATGATGGCTGGAACATACACCAAGTGTTCGGAAACATACACTGTAGCTCGCATGTAGACCTTCAAGTCCGGATCGTCAAGTTTATGAGATAGGTATAATGCAAACCAGGAAGGGTTGATGAATGAGCCAACCTTGCCCAAGATCCACGAATGGTACGCCGTCAAAGGTGGATAGTCAAGTCCCCACCATGGTAAGTCGTGAAAGTACCAGTGTGTTGTGGGCAGATTGATAGTCAGTTCCATCCAGTGCCGTTGTGCTTCGAAGTCTCCGTGCATGGGAGGTTTCTGGAAACCTGAATAGGGCCAGATTGCTGTGCACCAGCGGAACAGGCCAACAGCCATGAGAATGCATGGCAACGTGATCCATTGTGATAGAGAGCCTTTCACAGGCCAGAAGAAGGCGACCAGGGGGAAGGCGGGCTTCTCATGCTTCGTACCTGTGAGCTCTTGTATCACAGTACCGTTGGAGGAGCTGCTCGCGAGTGCTCGCTTTCTCCTTGATCGATGGCTGGAAGCATTGGACGCCATGTCGAGTTGAGTAGTGAGGTCTATTATGGCGACATGGCTCTGGATTGTGCTCCTCCTGGTACTGCAGGGCCGCAAGAGACTGGTAATGGAAACTACCTGGTAAAGAGACGTGTTGTGCCCTCGTTCTCGGTTACAATCCCGAAAACTCCACTGTAGCCGCTAAAGCTAAGAAAAAATGGTGGACCCTTCCGCCGCTAAGATTTTTTTCGTGATCGCATAAATTCGTCGACTCCAGCCATCTGCTTCTGCTTTTCTATCCTAACATTCAACAAATTCTCTGCACTTCTTCCAATTCTCCGTCGACATCCTTTGCCGACATCTCCAATACACCTCACATCGCACAACAGTGCAGATTCAATCGGTTCGTGGGCTCCTCATACTCCTTCACTTCGCTACCTTGAGCGCCGTGATCGAGCATTTCGCACGTCGTGTGCATTTGTGGGCGCGGCTTCAGAAAGCCTGTCTACTTCGGTGACAGGTACCAGCGGGCTTATATACATCGTCGCACAACAGTCTCGGCGCTTGTGGGAACACACAGCCTTGATGCGACCAGTGGGCTGAAGACGAGAAATTCGTTCGAGGGCTTTGCAAATCTCACTACTTAGTACGTGAGACTCTTCACCGAGGGCATCAACAAGACATCTCGCTCTGCGCGATTGTCTCGAGGGCTTTTCTGAGGGCTTTACACGACTCGTGTCGTCTGTGGGCATTTGCTGCTGTTGCTACTGTTGCTATCGAGAACTGACGCTTTGCGTCCTTCCTGCTGGGTTTCTGAGACGAGAGGCTACTGCCGCTGCCTCGACTGCACGTCGAGCGGCAATTGATACTTCGATTGGGATACCAAGTACTGACTATATCCGGGCAGAACTATCATCACAGACCTTCAGCAATGGCGAAGGACAAGAAGGGAAGCAAGAATGCAGCTGTCGTGGCTTCGGCCAAGACCAGCAAGGGCGGTAAGGCCAACAAGGCCAGCACCAAGCCTATCGAGAAGGTTCAGGCTGGGCGCGTGAGCAAGTCCGACAAGGCAAGCTCGAAGAAGGCCGACAAGAAGTCAAAGAAGGCCAAGAAGGAGCCAACTCCAGAGCCCTCCAGCGAGAGTGAGGCAGACACCAGCGCTAGCTCGGATAGCAGCGAGAGCGAAGAAGAGGTTGAGGTCAAGAAGCCTGAGGTCAACGGCAAGGCTAAGCCAGTGGCTGCCAAAGACAGCTCCGATAGCGACTCGTCTGACTCTGACAGCGAGGTTGCCGCACCAAAGGTCAATGGCGCCGCCAAGGCCGCTGCCGAAGATGATGATAGCAGTGATTCCTCTTCCGACTCCGAGAGCGAGGCTGCACCAAAGACCAACGGCAAGGCTGCTGCCTCTAAGGGCAAGGACGAATCATCTGACTCCAGCGAAGATGATTCCAGCGAAGACGAGAAGCCACAGGCTGCTGCTGCTAAGGCTGAGGCTGTAAGTTCACCCACAAGATGCTGTCTCAACAACCTATCTAACTTGGTTCAGACAACCAGCGACTCCGACGACTCGAGCGACAGCGACGAAGAAGAGGAGGAGACCAAGCCTGCGACTCAGTCCGAAAGCAAGAAGCGCAAGGCCGACAGCGAGCCAGAAGAGACGTCGAAGAAGGCCAAGACAGAGTCGAACCCAGATGCCGTTGCCAACCTGTTCATCGGTAACCTCAGCTGGAACGTCGACGAGGAGTGGCTCACTCGTGAGTTTGAGGAATTTGGCGAGCTCGCCGGTGTTCGCATCATCACCGACCGCGACTCTGGCAGGAGCAAGGGTTTTGGATACGTCGAGTTCACCAATGCTGAAGACGCTGCGAAAGCTCTCGAGGCCAAGAACGAGTCTCTGCTCGACAACCGCAACATTCGTGTGGACTTTAGCACTCCACGCGACAAGAGCAACGCCGGACCACAGCAACGCAGCAATGATCGCCAGCAGAAGTTTGGTGATGCGCCAGGCGAGCCCACTGCCACCATCTGGTGTGGTAACTTGAGCTTCGATGCCACCGAGGACGTGGTTCGCGAGTACTTTGCCGAGCACGGTAACGTCAACAGCATCCGACTGCCCACCGACCGTGACACTGGAGCACCAAAGGGCTTCGGCTATGTTGAGATGGGCTCGGTTGAGGAGGCACAGGCAGCCTTCAACGCCCTTCAAGGACAGGATGTCGGTGGTCGCCCCGTGCGTCTCGACTACGCTCAACCTCGGCCTCCGAGAGACGACAGCTTCGGTGGTGGTCGTGGCTCGTTCGGTGGCGGTCGTGGTGGTGGCCGAGGAGGCGGACGCGGAGGCTTCGGCGATCGTGGTGGCAGAGGTGGACGAGGAGGTCGAGGCGGCTTCTCTGACCGTGGACGTGGCGGTTCCAGAGGTAGGCAGTCACGCTTCATATGATGGTCTTATCACAGATGCTAATCTTTGCAACAGGTCGAGGAGGGGCTTCTACCAACCGTGGAGGATTCGGCGACTTCCAGGGCAAGAAGGTTGCATTCGATTAGAGCATGATGGTTTCATCTGCGCGCTGTACACAGACAGAAGGATGTTCACATGGAGACGACATGGAAGTCACACACTGCAAAAAGTTTTCCAAGGCGTTTGTCTGTACTTTTAGACAACGAGAGTATCGGTGCTGTTCGGCATTGCGGGCTGGCTAATAATGAAATTGCTGTCTCGTTGTACTATCGCAAGTTGTCGCATGGTGAAGATGAGATGTATGACGGTGTATGTTTCGTCGACTCCCCTGCTCAAAAGCGCAATGGAGCTTCTATTTTCATAGACGCATCACCAAGCCTCACATACGCCTCATACATGTTGTACCTATCCTCACCTCACCTCGTAGTGTCACGTGCTCGTGCAGTGCATGCGACCCTGCGGAGATGTTGGACCCTTGGCTCTAGGAGGGAATGCAGGTAGGGCAGGGCACAATCAGGCATTCAGGCCAAGGCCCTGTGGGGGAGGGAGGGAGGGGCCGGGTCGTTCGTGTTGCTGAAGCCTGATTGAGACGAGACAATCCATCATCTCTCACGCTCAGCCCACCCACGCATGGCATGTCACGATCACATGGAGACTCGCTGATCCCTCTACACCGCCCCCAGCGCGAAACAACTGTACACTTCCCACTGAATCTTTCGCCCAGCTTCCTTTGTGTCTCTTTCTCTCTCTCTCTCTCTCTCTCTCTATCTTTCTCTCTCTGTCTCCCTCCATCTCTCTGCTGCTGCTGTCCCCTCCTCCGTTGTTGACTGGCTCCGTTAGGCAGTTGCGACTCGAGCCCCGCCCGACATCGGCTTCCACGAGGACCCCAGGGCAGCTACGTGTACGCCGGGCACGATAAGGTATCCTCAGGCTACATTGCTACACCACCCTCCTTTACCTACTCACGACGGCGCTTGCGATACAACAAGTCTCACGTCTGACGGGGTCACTGGAGACGGAACGAACAATATGAACCCCCACCCGCCGCACTCGAGCGACCACTGCCAGCGCCCGCCCGGTCACGCGTCCGCTATGGCATCACGTCCCACGTCGTTTGACCGGCGCACGCGTCCAGAAGGTGAGTCGTCGAAGAGAGGTTGATGGGTGCGGCAAGCGACTACTGCTCTTCGCGCTCGCAAGCCAAACGTGCTCCTGCATTTGATCGACCTTGGCTGGCTTCGCAATGCCCTGCTTGTACACTCCTCGCTATCAGTGGACTGACTTCTACGATACAGTCGACTCTTGGGTCGAGATTGCCTCTCAGCCATCGTCATCGTCCCTGTCATCGATCGGTGACGATATAGTCACCACTGGCCTGCGAGTACGAGGCGATCAAAGAACCAGAAGGCGTCGAGCGCGGCAACCTGGTGCACCCACTCCTTTGAATGTTGTCAGAACACACAGTCTAGGCGGAACGAGTAGCCAAGAAGAATACGAAGAGAGTGAAAGTGAATCGGATAGAGTCATGACCTCTTCCAACGAAGGACCCGTGCTAGCTGCCAATACCTTTCCTTCGCAGAGAGCAGACGGAGCTTCGGCACTACACTCCTCAGCATCCGAAGAGGAGCGTGGGGGAGGATCTGATGACGATGACGAGAACAGGACGGCCATCAACTACCCCATTCACAATGAGAACTCCTTCACGCCTCTGCCCAACGCCTTCTCTCACCCTCCTACTGGCCAACGGCGGAACTCGACGCAACAAGTGTCGGGATCGTATTTTCCAGCTGCGCCAGCACATCGCCCATCAGCGAGGCACTTGTTTCCCGCAGCGACAGAAGCACGACGGCTGAGCCATGTGCCTCAGAATCCCTTGTCTCCTTCCTTCAATGCTGCAGTCGAGCACGATGAAGCCCTGAAAGCCAGTTTGCAGAGTCTGCTGTCTGTAGCAGCTGCTGCTCGTGGTTTGAAAGGCGAGGGCAAACATCCCACTTCAACATCTGCGCCATTGCGAAGCAATCGAATAGATCCAACGACGTTTAGAATGATACCACAGTCAGCCCTTGAAAACACACCTTCTCCGCAAGTCCAAGAGCCGACGTTCAAGCCGACAATAAGACGAACTTCCACGCAATCCACTGCCACAACCTCTGATCAAAAGGAGGGCAAGCGGAAAGCGGTCGTCGGGAGAAATTCAAGTCGTGAACGAAGATCGCTGAAGAAAGCCAGGCGATCCGAATCACGAGAGGATTTGCATGTGACGCCTACCTTGCTGACCTGGGTAGTCTCCGCTGGAGTCGTGGTGTTCTTGAGTGCTTTGAGCTTTAGTGCAGGCTACAGTGTAGGAAAAGAAGCGGGACGAATTGAAGCTTCGAGTTTCGCAGCTGACGAGCAGCTACGTTCTTGCGCTAGGGAGGCAGGGCGCTCGAGTCTTGGTCTCAAGAGGTCTCTGGCTAGAAGTGCGATTCAGGTCTGAGTTTTATATTGTGCGGAAGCTGCAGCGAGTGATGAATAATGGTCTACGATGCATTGCATGATGGGAATTGATTTGAGCACAAATGGACAATGGAGAAGATACCCTTTCGGGATGACATTTAGCAGGCGTTCACAGGGAGGAAAACGTGCTCGGTATACCTCCTACCGTATACATCTAGGTGGCGGTTGAGGTCGTTTATTCATTGGCAGAACTTTAGTAACACAGAAATCCATCTACATGTACCTGTGCACTCTTTCACGACGCTACCAAGAGGTTGGTAACTTGAACTTCTATCGCGAGGTACATGTACCTTACTGTCACACCTGGTGATGCCAGCCTTTCGGGACAATGAGTGAAGTTGTATTGCGATGGAAGCCTGCACTCCACTACACTCCAATCTACTACTACCAGCCAGGTACAGGTAAGGTATACTCGAGAGAATTGCTGCAAGCCTGCAACAGCTCTCATCTAAAACGGTTGTCGAATCGGAATTTTTTATCATTATCATTACGAAAATTGTTAAAAAGACTCGGGAGAGGCGTCGAAAAGGACGCTGGATGCTATTTCGATGCCTGCTTTCTCTCTATAAGTAGGTGCTTTATGTATAACCAGGTAGTCGTTGATTCTGATCAGAGGGATTGTTCTTCTTGAATACCTATTTATTGGTCTTGAGATTTTGTTTGGAGAACTCGGTACCTTAACTACCTAGGTACTAGGTATAGTAGCTTCTTATATTATACGAGGCTCGTTCGTACAAAAGGTACCTAAAGTAGTGGAAACGTTTGGAGAGACGTTGTATTAAGTATATTAGATAGTTCAAGACATACCTAAGGTAAGGTCAGGTACTTGGGATACAACTCGACGGACAAGATGAGATGTATGTAGGCTAGGGTTGGATCATTAAGGTAGTAACGGGGATATCTCGGTTATTTTTCTTCTTCTTGTTCTTCTCGTCTTCTTCTTCAGTTCTTATGTAATCTACATGTAGCCCCAAGACTCTGCGAACATGTATAATTGTATATGTACATCACGGATACGATCGCGGGTTACGAAAAGATCGGTTGGAAAACGAAAGAAGAAGAAAAAAAGTCAGGCGGTGAAATAATGGCTTGCATGAATCAGGAATCAGGAAATAGATTGATGAGAAATTGGAAGCGGGTAAGCTATCGAAAAATGTGAAACGTTGGGAGAGAGGGAGAAAAGCGGGAGGGAAAAGATAAGAAAGGAATGTGGGTCTTCAACATCTTGATCATGCCATTAACGGTAGGTACCTAATCTTCCTCTTGGATAATCTTCCCTCCTGGCAACATCAACCACAACTATGTGACAAAGAATGCAAATATGCAGACGCGACTCTCCGCGGCGCAATGCCATGCAATGCAAAAAACAGACAAAGCATGCACCAACTGTGGCAGACAATGTCAGAACAGGCCCTCTCAAACTCCGCGCTTCTCCAAACGCTTGCTGTCGGATCACCCGACTGTGTTCTCTAAAACATTATAGGCCATGCCATATTCACTCCTCCCTTTCCCGACTTGCAAAAAGTCGTACTGAGGCACGGGTCGCTGTGTTTCTCCTCCCCAAGAATTGTTCATATGCACATGTCGAAATCGTAAACCAAACTTTCATGCTATAATCCGTAGCCGTCCTGTATGAATGAGATCCGTAGAGGATCACAGCCACATGTGTTTCCACATGCTTCATGGAATAAATGCAGTCTTGTCGAAGCCTGATGCTTAAAGCATGGCAATGGCGAGGACACCGGCAGCAAGGCCGAACAGCTCACTGCGCATGGTGGGGATGGTGGCGGCACCAGTGTATGGCATGACGGATGGAGTAGCAGAGACCTTGGTGGCGTTGGTAGGAGCCTGGATCTGGCCATCAGGAATCTGGCTGACGACGTAACCGGAAGAGGTTGCAGCGGCAGTTGGTGCCTGGATCTGGCCATCACCAATTTGGGTGACAGGAGCTCCAGTGGTGGTTGGTGCCTGGATCTGACCGTCTCCGATCTGGGTGACAGGAGCACCAGTGGCAGCAGTGATTTGGCCGTCGCTCATCTCCATGACAGGCGTGCCGGTTGGGGCTTGAACTGTTCGGCTGTCAGTGATTGATCATGGGACACGAATTGCGGAAGGCACGTACTCTGACCATCTCCAATTTGTGTGACAGCTCCTGTGCTGGCTTGTGGTTGACTGGATACAGGTCAGCAAATCGAACACAACAGTGTCTATCGATTCCAATCACTTACCCATCTCCGATCTGGTTGACTGGCTGAGGAGAAGCAGTAGGTTGGCCATCGGGCATTACGGAAGCAGCACCAGAAGCGGCACCGCCAGCGTTGATAGCCTCGATGTAGATGGGAGTGCACTGCTCTTCAGTGGCCTCGTCGTACAGGTTGTAGAAGGTACCGCTCAAGCATTGCTGGAAGACAACATCGTTGCCGATGGCGAGGGTGTTGTTTTGGCAGACAGACCATCCGGCAGTGTAGATAGCGCCGGTTTGGGCAGGGCCATCGAACTGGAATTGACGGTTGGCGGCGATGTAGCCAGTGCGTCCTTGAGCATCCTTGAGAACACCGCCAGAGAGAGTGAGGATCAAAGCACCACCGCCCTGTCGCTTTTGCTTGGCAGGGGTGGTCACGTTGACGACCTGGATCTGGAAAGTGCCTGGGTAGTCGCCCGAGCAGCCGGCAGGAGCAGAGGTCGACGGAGTGATGTCCTCGGTGACTCCTTGAGGAACTGCAACGGCAGCAGCGACGGCCGCGAGGGCAATGGGGGCAATGGCGTAACGCATGTTGTCGAAGATGTGGTGGTGGTGGGTTGTTGATTAAGGTGTAAGGTAAGGTATTAGTGCTTCTGGTATATGGTACAGTGAAGCGATGGGTCGAACAGGTAGCGAGTAGTGGTCCTGGCGAAGGGTGGCGGGCGATAGACAGCGAGTGTAAGGTCTATGGAGGAGGAGCAGATGGCCCGACGGTCGCAGCAGGAGGAAGATAATATGCAAACGGAGATGGAAGTGGGATTGTTGTTATGCGAGGAATGTGAGAGGTATTTAATCTGCAGCAGCGCAGCACAGGCGGGTCCCACAATCTGTCTGGTGCTGGTGCATGCATGCATGCTTTGGGAGATGGCTGGAGCGCCCACGCTACTGTACAGCCGCTATGGCCATTGGACATGCACAGACGGCGCAACGGCTTGCGCGTCTCCTTAGCAACAACTACTCGCTTCTGCCAAGCCACTCGCTCTCTCTCTCTCTGTCCCGTGTCTTTGTTCGAGCTTGCCTCTTCCTGCCGCCCTCTCTCCAGGATGATAGCCCGCCGCCCCCAGCCTCCTCATCCTCCTCCTCGCCTGTTTACACCTTGTATTTGATGTTGTTGGTATTTCCATGGTTGCGGGGTCAGTCAGAAGACACGCCCCCCGCGTATATCGGCCATGGAGAGACACACCTCACAGGCTACAGCCTCGACAGGACATACTGCCGGGAGCAGCAAAGTGTACCCGTAGTAGGATCCACTCACAGGCCCACCGGGGAACTGGTCGGTCGGCGCTAAACTCCCACGAAGCTCCCCTTTGCACACTTTGGCTGCTCGTTTTGCTTTGTCTCAGAAATCAGAATGCGTCTAGCCCGGGTCTAATCACGCTTGTTGGGTGGGCGCATTCGCGATTCCGCTGATCGTAGTTTTACGACTCCTGCGAGGCTGCCACTCACTACTCGTTGCTCGCGACATGCCCGCTGCGTCTGCACTTCCGGCGGCACTGCCATCTGCCACCGGACACGCCACTCGTCGCCTATCCTCATTCGCCAGCCTCTTGTCAGGAGTAACCATGACGTCCTCGATGGCTGTCGTCAGGTACATGTATTTTCCATACGCTAATTATTCATACGTACAGTACCTAGAGGTAAGGTAGATGCGGTTGTTGGCAGGCCCGCAAGGTTTATGTTGGAGGCTAGCTGCATGCAGCTGCAAGCAAGCATACAGCGGCTCTGTGTGAGGTGTGCGTATGGCCGTCTGCCGTGAGGCGCCCAACCCAATCCTGCGCTGCCGTCTCTGTATGCTGTAGCCTGCCCTGCGCTGCCGTCTCTACACGCTGTAGCCTGCCCTGCGCTGCTGCCGTGCTGCAGAAGGCGAGAGACATTGCAGTGGCTGGGCTGGCAGCTCTCACGAAACGTTGGACTCACTCACATCAGAGGTCGCGAAGAAGGCCGCGAAGCACTACTACTAGGTACTCTCGTACTGTACATGTACTTTGACTACTATACTAAGCTACAGCTATCTCATACGACAAGCTTGCGTAAGTGCACAAGAAGAAGCAAGCTCACTGCTGCCAATTCCCCCGCCGCGATCGATCTTGTCTGTGCTCAGATTGCAAGCCACACGGTCCGATGCCTGTCGCTTCAACCGGGATAGGCTGCTCTCACTCCACCACCTTCTTATTTTTCATAATTGTCCGCCGCTAGGAGCTACCTCCTATGTTGAGAGAGAGAGAGAGAGAGAGAGACAACTACAGCAGGAGAAGCATCTTGTCTGTTTCTGAACAATCTGCTCTGCAAAACCTTACAGCACAACCGGTCGCCCGGTCCCATGGCTCGAGTGTGAGAACGTGCAATGCCTCAAATTTTCCCGTTTCTTCGGGCCCACCTCAACAACAAAACTGCCGTTCTCATCTTGTTGGTCGGCCATGGGAACCCCCACCAACGACTCGCGCTGGCTCAATAACGATTGCAACGTGGGCGCCGCCGCCGCCGCCGCCTCCTCCTCCTCTTTCTCCAGAAAAGAGAGTTTCTTTTTTGCGGCTGAAGGTAACGCACTGTCACCAATAGAAGTGCAGTAGTTCCCATGTGTGCACAGATACCCGCGACGCGGCCTTGACTCGTTGGCACAAATAGCATAATAAAATCTTTTGTTTTTTTGTTTTTTTTTGGTGGAAATTTGTATCCCTTTCCCAGGTGGAAATGCCGCCCCGCCGCACCTTCCGATGTTGTTTTGAAAGATCGCCGAGGTATGGGAACTTTACCTCCTTGGCAGAGAGTCCCGATACATGCATAGAAGTACCTATCACATGTATAGAGTACATGTAGTAGGTACATGTAGCTACCTATTACCAAGCACACTAACTAAGGTATCTTATTACCATTTACAGTAATTCAAGCTCGTATGCAGTGCGTACGTACGTACTGTCACAAAGCTGTGCTTGTAAACTACATAGTACATGTACATGCAGCGGCCGCATACCTACAGTAGCCACGCTCACTTGCAAAAGCTTGTCTAGAAGGTCCATATACATATAATTGCCTCTTGTTGTTGTTTATTTGTTTATTTGTTTATTTTTTATTGACATATATTTACTTATACTCACACACTATCTGTTAAGGTACCTAAGGTAAGATATAGATCGATCCTTCAGTAAGGTAAGGTACCTAAACAACGGCCTATAACGTTTCTCAATCAATCACACATTTACCTTAAATGTATTCATCCAAAACGGCCGGATACAAGTTGCAAGTAAAATGTGACTGTGAACCTTACCTACTTGAGGTGCCGTAGGTACGCCGCAACCTGGAAGAGGGTTGGAAAGCAGGCTTCTTCTCTAAGTGTGTGTAGGTACACACCTGATTGCCTCGCCCCTCGTATACTATCTCTCGGCTACCTAGCCGCAGACAGAGAGAGAGAGAGAGAGAGAGAGG